>NW_020957223.1:14647-16594 GCF_003031625.1 Empidonax traillii | reverse complement strand
CCCCCCCCCCAAAAAAAAAAAGCAGCAAAGCCACGCCCAGCAGGGAAGGGGAATTTGGGGGAGGAGGGGGGGGGGCAACAAATTTTGGGGGTCCCGAGTGAGATCCATGTGTGCCCTCACCCCAAACGGGCAGGGAGGGGAATTGGGGGGCACGAGGGGGGACATAAAACACCCCAGAGGTGACACCAAACACCCCAGAGGTGACACAGGACAGCCCAGAGGTGACACCAGACCCCCAGGAGGTGACACAGGACACCCTAAGGCAGCTCGGGGACCCCAGGAGGTGACACGAAACACCCCAGGGGTGACACCAGAACCCCCAAGGCAGCTCAGAAGGTGCCACCAGACCCCCAGAGGGGACACCAAACCCCCCCAGAGGTGACACAGGACACCCCAGAGGTGACACAAGACACCCTAAGGCAGCTCTGGGAGCCCAGGAGGTGACACCAAATGCCCCAGAGGTGACACCAAACACCCAAGAGGTGCCACCAGACGTGACACAGGACAGCCCAGAGCAGCTGTGGGAGCTCAGGAGGTGACACCAAACACCCCAGAGGTGACACAAAACACTCCAGAGATGACACAGGACACCCCAGAGGTGACACAGGACACCCTAAGGCAGCTCAGGGACCCCAGGAGGTGACACCAAACACCCCAGGGGTGACATCAGACTCCCCCAAGGCAGCTGAGAAGGTGCCACCAGACCCCCAGAGGTGACACCAAACACCCCAGAGGTGACACCAAACACCCCAGAGGTGCCACCAGACGTGACACAGGACAGCCCAGAGCAGCTCTGGGAGCTCAGGAGGTGACACCAAACACCCCAGAGATGACACAGGACAGCCCAGAGGTGACACAGGACACCCTAAGGCAGCTCAGAAGGTGCCACCAGACCCCCAGAGGTGACACAGGACAGCCCAAAGGTGACACAAAACGCCCCAGAGGTGACAAGTGACCCCTCCAGAGGTGACACAGGACACCCCAGAGCAGCTCTGGGAGCCCAGGAGGTGCCACCAAATGCCCCAGAGGTGACACAGGACAGCCCAGAGCACCTCGGGGACCCCAGGAGGTGGCATGAAACACCCCAGGGGTGACATCAGACTCCCCCAAGGCAGCTCAGAAGGTGCCACCAGACCCCCAGAGGTGACACAGGACAGCCCAGAGGTGCCACCAGAGGTGACACAGGACACCCTAAGGCAGCTCTGGGAGCCCAGGAGGTGACACCAAACACCCCAGAGGTGCCACCAAGCCCTCCCCCGGGGGGGTTTCCACCCCCTAAAAAAGACACCCCCCCCCCCCCCCCCCCCCCCCCCCCCCCCCCCCCCCCCCCCCCCGGGGGGCCCCCCCCCCCCAAAAAAACCCCCCCCCCCCCCCCCACCCACCTCCCCCCACCCCGCGCCGTGACCGAGGAGAGCGGCGAGAGCAGCGAGAGCCAAGAGCCGTTTATTGACCAAACCCTGCTCGGGGCGGGCACATTCCCGGAGCTCCCGAGCATCCCCCGAGGCTCCCGAGGATCCCCCGAGGCTCCCGAGCATCCCCCCGGATCCGGCCGGGGTGGGGGGGGGAGAGCCCCGCCAGCCCCCCCAGGGAGCCGAAACCACCTCCCCCCCCTCCAAAAAAAAACCAACACAACGTTCTGACATTCAAACATCAGCCTCGTCCAGCCCGTGGATGCGAGGAGGGAATGACAGGGATGGGAGGAGCGGGAGGGAGGGATTTTTGGATGGGCAGGAGGGATTGGAAGGGCTGGAGGAGCCGGAAGGACGGGAGGAAGAGGAGGAGGAGGGATAATTGGAGGGGTAGGAGAAGGGAGGAAGGATGGGAGGGACAGGAGGGATTATTGGATGGGCAGGAGGGATTGGAAGGATTGGAGGAGCAGGAGGAGGGATTGGAAGGACAGGAGGAGGAAGAGGAGGGATGGGAAGAGCAGGAGGGATAACTGGAGGA
>NW_020957223.1:10076-11854 GCF_003031625.1 Empidonax traillii | reverse complement strand
CCCACGCAGCGCTGGCGCTCCGGGCCCCGCAGCTGCCGCGCCACGAAGGCCCCGAAGGCCAGCAGGGTCACCACCCGGCCCCAGTTGGTCACCCCGTCGCTGAACACGTGGGCTGCCACCTCCTCCACGGCCTGCAGGTCCTCCTCCTGCCGGATCTCCAGCTTCCTCAGCATCCCTGGGGAGAGAGGAGAGAGGGTTGGGTTGGGTTGGGTGGGAGGGAGGGAGGGGAAAATCCCCCCCTCCGGGGTTTGAGGGGGGGAAAAGGGGTGGAGGGAAGGGCCTGGTCCCTTCACGGGGTTTGAATTGGTTGGGATGGACACAAACCAGCCCAGGACACACCAACCAGCCCAGGACACACCAACCAGCCCAGGACACACCCTGAGGACCTTCCTCCCCCTCCCTTGTGCTGTCTGAGCTCGTCACACTCTCCTGTGTCAAAGTTTTCCGTGTCAGGACTAACCCTGGGCAGAGTTCAACCCCTGGAGATGAAGCCAAATTCACTCTCCAGGCCCAGGCAGAGCTTCCTCAGGGGGTTCTGCTGCCCAAAAAACAACCCAGGACACACTCTGAGCTCCTTCCTCACTCCTGTCTCGAGCTTTTCCAGCCCCACCACGTCAGATCTAACCCTGGGCTGAGCCCAACGCCTGGAGATGAAGCCAAGGACACCCTGCAGAGCTTCCTCAGGGGGTTCTGCTGCCCAATATTCACTGAGGCCACACAGGAACCAGCCCAGGACACACCAACCAGCCCAGGACACACTTTGACTTCCTTCCTCCTCCTCCCTTGTGGTGTCTGAGCACGTCACACCCCCCTGTCTCGAGGCTTTCCAGCCCCACCACGTCAGATCTAACCCTGGGCAGAGTTCAACCCCTGGAGATGAAGCCAAGGACACCCTGCAAGGCCAGGCAGAGCTTCCTCAGAGGGCCCTGACTCAGTTGGGACAGACAAACCAGCCCAGGACACACCTTGAGGACCTTCCTCCCCCTCCCTTGTGGTGTCTGAGCTCGTCACACTCCCCTGTGTCAAAGTTTTCCGTGTCAGATCTAACCCTGGGCAGAGTTCAACCCCTGGAGATGAAGCCAAATTCACTCTCCAGGCCCAGGCAGAGCTTCCTCAGGGGGTTCTGCTGCCCAAAAAACAACCCAGGACACACTCTGAGCTCCGTCCTCACTCCTGTCTCGAGCTTTTCCAGTCCCACCACGTCAGATCTAACCCTGGGCTGAGCCCAACGCCTGGAGATGAAGCCAAGGACACCCTGCAGAGCTTCCTCAGGGAGCTCTGACTCAGCTGGGACAGACACCAACCAGCCCAGGACACACCAACCAGCCCAGGACACACTTTTACTTCCTTCCTCCCCCTCCCTTGTGGTGTCTGAGCTCGTCACACGCCCTTGTGTCAAAGTTTTCCGTGTCAGGACTAACCCTGGGCAGAGTTCAACCCCTGGAACTCAAACCAAGTTCACCCTCCAGGCCCGGGCAGAGCTTCCTCAGGGGGCTCTGGCTCGGCTGGGACACCCCAAAACCATCCCAGGACACCCCAAAACCATCCCAGGACACCCCAAAACTATCCCAGGACACACCAAAACCATTCCAGGACACACCAAAACCATCCCAGGACACCCCAAAACCATCCCAGGACACCCCAAAACCATCCCAGGACACACCAAAACCATCCCAGGACACACTCTGAGCTCCTTCCTCACTGCCCCGGGTCAGAACCAACCCCAGGACAGAAACCAGGAGCACTCCAGAGCCGAATTCCCGGCACTGCCCTCGCAG
>NW_020957223.1:5917-7173 GCF_003031625.1 Empidonax traillii | reverse complement strand
CCCGGAGAACACGGAACCTCCCTGGGAATTCCCGGGATCCGGCCCCACGGAGCGTCCAGGAGCGCAATCCCAGCCCGAAGCTCTTGGGAAGCGGCTCTGGAGCTTCCCTGGATGTGGGAAAAGGCCCTGAAGCCACCAGGCCTGGCTTTTCCCGGGATTTCCCGGCACAGCAGGGAGCAGGGGGCACCCGTGGGTGCCTTCCCGAGCATCCCTGGACAACAGTGGTTGTATCCCTTTGGAAGAGGAGGAGGAGGAGGAGGAGAAGGAGGGTTGTGTGTGTCCCTCCAGGGATTGAAATCCCTTGGAATAATCAGGAAAAAACAGGGGAGGGGGGAGAAAAGTGCAATCCAAGGCAGGGAGAGGAGGAGCAAGGACAAAGGGAGACGGTGCCAAGGGATCCCCTTGGAGCTGGGAATGCCGGGATGGGGAGAGCCAGAGGATCCTGGGGGTCTCCTGGGGATCCCAAAGGTCTCCCTGGGCATCCTGGGGGTCTCCCAGAGGATCCTGGGGGTCTCCTGGGGATCCCAAAGGTCTCCCTGGGCATCCTGGGGGTTTCCCAGAGGATCCTGGGGGTCTCCTGGGGATCCCAAAGGTCTCCCTGGGTATCCTGGGGGTCTCCCTGTGGATCTTGGGGGTCTCCCTACATATCCTGGAGGTCTCCCAGAGGATCCTGGGGTTGTCCCTGGAGATCCTGGGGGTCTCCCTGGGAATCTGGGGGTCTCCCTGAAGATCCTGAGGGTCTCCTTGAGGATCCTGGAGGTCTTCCTGGAGATCCTGGGGGTTTCTCTGGTCATCCTGGGGGTCTCCCTGAGTATCCTGGTGCTCTCCCTGCAGATCCTGGGGGTGTCCCTGCGGATCCTGGGGGTGTCCCTGCAGATCCTGGGGGTGTCCCTGCGGATCCTGGGGGTCTCCCAGAGAATCCCAGGGATGTCCCTGCGGATCCTGGGGGTGTCCCCAGGGTGTCCCCTCAGTTGATGGGCTCGTACTCGGAGTAGCGTCTCCTCCGGGCCAGCAGGACGAGGCCGGAGCCCCCCAGGAGCAGGGCCAGGGGGGTGCCCAGAGCCACAGCCATGATGGAGATGATCAGGGGGGAGAAGGTGTCCCTGGGGGGCTCCCCAAAGCCCACCAGCACCGACCTGGGGGGGTGGGAGGGGGAGGAATCAGCCCCTGAGCCCACTCAGACCACCCCTGCACCCCTCAGCACCCCCTGAGCCCCATCAGTGCCCAGGACCACCCCCTGGGACCCCTCAGACTCC
>NW_020957223.1:1507-3415 GCF_003031625.1 Empidonax traillii | reverse complement strand
TGGATTTATTTGAGTGTCAGTGTGGATTTCTCTGACCCTGATTTGAGTGTTGGTGTGGATTTATTTGATTTAAGTGTTGGTGTGGATTTATCTGGCCCCAATTCCGGTGTCGGTGTGGATTTGTCTGGCCCTGATTTGAGTGTTGGAGTGGATTTATCTGACCCTGATTTGAGTGTTGGTGTGGATTTATTTAAGTGTTGGTGTGGATTCATCTGACCCCGATTTTGGTGTGGATTTATCTGACCCTGATTTAAAGTGTCAGTGTGGATTTCCCTGGCCCTGATTTAAGGTGTTGGTGTGGATTTATTTGATTTGAGTGTTGGTGTGGATTTGTCTGATCCCAATTTTGGTGTGGATTTATCTGGCCCTGATTTTGGTGTGGATTTGTCTGGCCCTCATTTGAGTGTTGGTGTGGATTTATCTGATCCCAATTTTGGTGTGGATTTATCTGGCCCTGGTTTGAGTGTTGGTGTGGATTTATCTGGTCCTGATTTAGGTGTTGGTGTGGATTTATTTAAGTGTTGGTGTGGATTTATCTGACCCCCGATTCCAGTGTTGGTGTGGATTTATTTGAGTGTCAGTGTGGATTTCTCTGACCCTGATTTGAGTGTTGGTGTGGATTTATTTGATTTAAGTGTTGGTGTGGATTTATCTGGCCCCAATTCTGGTGTCGGTGTGGATTTGTCTGGCCCTGATTTGAGTGTTGGAGTGGATTTATCTGACCCTGATTTAGGTGTTGGTGTGGATTTATTTAAGTGTTGGTGTGGATTCATCTGACCCCGATTTTGGTGTGGATTTATCTGACCCTGATTTAAAGTGTCAGTGTGGATTTCCCTGGCCCTGATTTAGGTGTTGGTGTGGATTGATTTGGTTTAGGTGTTGGTGTGGATTCCTCTGACCCCAATTCCAGTGTCAGTGTGGATTCCTCTGACCCCAATTCCAGTGTCAGTGTGGATTCCTCCTCTCTGGGCTCACCTCGAACACCCCGGGGGCGAACTCATCGTCCAGGTCTCTCCGTGCCCGCAGCGCCCGCGCCGCCCCCGGCGCCTCCAGCGCCGCCACCTCGAGCAGGAAGCGGGAGCTGTTCCCGCGGGGGGACACCCCCTGCAGCAGGAACTCCAACCCACAGCTCCCTGGCACCTGCTGCAGCCCGGGGGGGACACCTGCACGGCCCCAGGAGGGGAACGCTGTCACCTGGGGGGACATCAGAGACAGGGGGGACATCAGAGACAGGGGGGGACACCCCAAAATCAGGGGGGACATCAGAGACAGGGGGGACATCAGAGACAGGGGGACACCCCAAAATCAGAGGGGACATCAGAGACAGGGGGGACACCCCAAAATCAGGGGGGACATCAGAGATGGGGGGGGACATCAGAGACAGGGGACACCCTAAATCAGAGAGGGACACCTGCACGGCCCCAGGAGGGGAACGCTGTCACCTGGGGGACATCAGAGACAGGGGGGACACCCCAAAATCAGAGGGGACACCTGCACGGCCCCAGGAGGGGAACGCTGTCACCTGAGGGGACATCAAATCAGGGGGACACCCCAAAATCAGGGAGAGACTCCAAAATCAGGGGAGACACCCCAAAGGGAGGGAGGGACCCTGTTTCCCCCCTGGCTCCCCTCTGGAATTCCCTGTTTCCCTTCTGGAACTACCTGGAATTCCCTGTTCCCCCCTCTGGAATTCCCTGTTCCCCCTATGGAATTCCCTGTTTCCCCCTCTGGAATTCCCTGTTTCCCCCTCTGGCATTCCCTGTTTCCCCCCCGGCTCCCCTCTGGAATACCTGGAATTCCCTGTTTCCCTTCTGGAACTACCTGGAATTCCCTGTTTCCTCCTCTGGAATTCCCCATTTCCCCCCTGGCTCCCCTCTTGGAATTACCTGGAACTACCCAGAATTCCCA
>NW_020957223.1:0-1486 GCF_003031625.1 Empidonax traillii | reverse complement strand
CAGGGTGGGCAGGGGGGGTTGGGCCCAGAGCCCCCCCTCCCGCAGCCCCCCGTGCCCGCAGCGCATCCCGTCCTGGCGCCGGGGGCTGCTCGAGGCGTAGGCCACGGCCCTCCACTGCAGGAAGCTGAGCACGGAGCTGGGGGGGGAGCTGGAGCTGTTGGATTGGGAGCTGGAGCTGTTGGATTGGGAGCTGGAGCTGTTGGATTGGGATTCGGGGCCGTCGGACCAGGATTCGGAGCCGTTGGGTCGGGATTCGGCCACCAGGGACAGCGTCTGGGGAGGGAATGATTTAAGGGGTTGGTGTGGATTTGTCTGACCCTGATTTGAGTGTTGGAGTGGATTTATTTAATTGTTGGTGTGGATTTATCTGACCCCAATTCAAGGTGCTGGTGTGGATTGATTTGATTTAAGTGTTGGTGTGGATTTATTTAAGTGTCGGTGTGGATTTATTTAAGTGTCGGTGTGGATTTGTCTGGCCCTGACTTGAGTGTTGGAGTGGATTTATCTGGCCCTGATTTAAGGTGTTGGTGTGGATTTATTTGATTTGAGTGTTGGTGTGGATTTGTCTGATCCCAATTTTGGTGTGGATTTATCTGGCCCTGATTTGAGTGCTGGTGTGGATTTATTTGATTTAAGGTGTTGGTGTGCATTTTTTTGACCCTGATTTAGGTCTTAGTGTGGATTTACCTGGTCCTGATTTAGGTGTTGGTGTGGATTTACTTGATTTAGGTGTTGGTGTGGATTTATCTGGTCCTGATTTAGGTGTTGGTCTGGATTTATTTAAGTGTTGGTGTGGATTTATCTGGCCCCAATTCTGGTGTCGGTGTGGATTTGTCTGGCCCTGATTTGAGTGTTGGTGTGGATTTATTTAAGTGTTGGTGTGGATTTATCTGGCCCTGATTTAAGGTGTTGGTGTGGATTTGATTTGAGTGTTGGTGTGGATTTATCTGGCCCCAATTCTGGTGTCGGTGTGGATTTGTCTGGCCCTGATTTGAGTGTTGGAGTGGATTTATCTGACCCTGATTTAGGTGTTGGTGTGGATTTATTTAAGTGTTGGTGTGGATTTGTCTGATCCCAATTTTGGTATGGATTTATCTGATCCCAATTTTGGTGTGGATTTGTCTGGCCCTGATTTGAGTGCTGGTGTGGATTTACTTGATTTAGGTGTTGGTGTGGATTTATCTGGCCCTGGTTTGAGTGTTGGTGTGGATTTACCTGGTCCTGATTTAGGCATTGGTGTGGATTTATTTAAGTGTTGGTGTGGATTTATCTGACCCCGATTCCAGTGTTGGTGTGGATTTATTTAAGTGTTGGTGTGGATTTATTTGAGTGTCAGTGTGGATTTCTCTGACCCTGATTTGAGTGTTGGTGTGGATTTATTTGATTTAAGTGTTGGTGTGGATTTATCTGGCCCCAATTCCGGTGTCGGTGTGGATTTGTCTGGCCCTGATTTGAGTGTTGGAGTGGATTTATCTGACCCTGATTT
>NW_020957222.1:94179-96749 GCF_003031625.1 Empidonax traillii | reverse complement strand
GGACAGGGGGACAGAGTGGGGACAGGGCAGGGGGACAGGGCAGGGACATGGGCAGGGGGACATGGAAGTGACAAGGGGTACATGGAAGGGACAGAGGGACAGGGCAGGGACAGGGGACAGGGCAGGGACACGGGGACATGCAGGGGACAGAGCTGGGGTGGAGGGGACAGCAGGGACACAGCAGGGACACGAACATGCTCCAACCCCTGACAGGGCCACAGCCATGCCTGGGGGACATGGGGAGGTGACAGGGTAGGGGACAGTGTCCTCACCGTGTCCAGTTGTAGGTGGGGGGAGGGTTACCGTCCCCCAGGCAGGTCAGGGCTGCCCCTTCCATCCCCTCCTGCCACTCGGCCGTGTGGCCCAGCACTGACGCGTCCGACAGGTCTGGGGACACGGGGACAGTCAGGAGACAGCCAGGGGACAACAGGGGACAGCCAGGGAACAGGCCCCATGATCCTGCTGTGCCCCCATGGCCCTGCTGTCCCGCTGTGTCCTTCATCCCCAGCATTGCTGTGTCCCCAAGCCCCGTCCTCCATGTCCCCAAGGTCCTCCACACCAAAGTCTCCAACTTCCCCTGTGGCCTCCACAGTCCACAGTGGTACCCACGTCCTTCATGTGCCACCTGCCCAGTGCCCCTTGTGTGCCCAGTGCCCCCTGTGGTCTCTGTGTCCCCAAATGTCACCATCGCTCTCCATGCCCCCCGTGCCCACAATGTCCCCAACAGCCTCCATGTCCCCAGTGTCCTTCAAATCCTTCAGTGTCCCCCATGTCTCCAATGCCCTCCATGTCTCCAATGCCCTCCATGTTCCCAACACCCTCCACATCCCCAGTACCCACCCCATCCCCACCATGCCCCACACCCCCTTCTTCCCCCATGCCCGGTGCCCGCACAGGCGACGCTGAGCGTGTGGGTGATCCTCTTCTCGTGGCGCAGCCCCGGGTGTTCCACCACGCACGTGAGGCTCTTGCCGTTCATGCTGCGCCCCGGCACGAGGAAGAACTCGCTGGTGACGGAGGCGGAGCGGGCGTGTGCCGAGCGCCGCGTGGCGTTGGTGCCCCGCACCTCGGTCTCCCAGCGCACCGAGGGCACCGGGCTGCCCTCGGCCGTGCACGAGGCTGCCAGCGTGCGGCCCTGCCCCTCCTCCAGCGGTGGGCCTGGGTTCAGGATGGGCAGGGGTGGCACTGGGAGAGGGCAGAGCAGAGAGACGCAGTGGTGAGAGCGCTGGCACAGGCGTGGCTCGCTGGGGGACTGGCGTCCCCACCCATCGCCCGCCACTCCGTGCCCGGCTCCGCTCGCCCACCACGCTGTGCCCGTGGCCCGCTCCCCCCCAGCACGTGTCCGCCATCCCATACCCGTTGCCCCTTGCCCACCACCCTGTGCCACCACCCGCTCCCCAGCGCCCCATGCCTGCCGCGCCCCTGCCCTCACCCAGCACCCTGAGGGTGAGGTGGCCCTCGAAGTTGCCCATGGGGAAGGTGATGAGGTGGCACTCATAGTCGCCCTCGTCGCCCTGCACGGCGTTGCGCAGGAGGATGGCCCCGTCCTCGAGGGCGCCGTGCCCGTGGCGCAGGACGCGCCCGGCGAAGGACTCCAGCACGTGCTCGCCGTGCTGCAGGTTCAGCACGGCCACCTCGGCGGGCACCGCACCTGGGACGCGCTTCAGCCACGTCACCTGCACCACCTGCTCCTGCTCCTGCGCCCGGTACCGGCACGGCAGCACCACATCCTGCCCCAGCACCGCCGTCACGCTGCGGGGCACCTCCACGCGGCCCCCCCTGGCACCTGCAGGGACATGGGGGGACACGGTGGGGACAGGGTGGGCATAGGGTGGGCACGGGGATGTGGCACCTCCATGCAGCCCCCGTGGCACCTAAGGGGACATGGAGGGGGGACAGGGTGGGTACGGGGATGTGTCACCTCCATGTGCCCCCCGTGCCACCCCCTGCATGTGGGGCTGAGGGTGGGGGTGGCTCTGGAACACCCCTGTGTCTGTGGGCACCAGCTGTGACATGAGGTGCGCAGGGAGGTGGGGGCACAGGGGTGGGGGCACTCACACGCACCTGGGCACACCTGGGCACAGCTGGGCTGGCACTCACACACACCTGGGCAGGTGCTCACACACACCTGTGCCTGTACTCACACACACCTGGGCACAGCTGGGCTGGCATTCACACACACCTGGGCAGGTGCTCACACACACCTGTGCCTGTACCCACACACACCTGGGCACAGCTGGGCTGGCACTCACACACACCTGGGCAGGTGCTCACACACACCTGTGCCTGTACTCACACACACCTGGGCACAGCTGGGCTGGCACTCACACACACCTGGGCAGGTGCTCACACACACCTGTGCCTGTACTCACACACACCTGGGCACAGCTGGGCTGGCATTCACACACACCTGGGCAGGTGCTCACTCACACCTGGGCACACCTGGGCAGGATGGGATGCAGGGTGAGGGGGGCGAGAAGGCTGGGTGGGGTTTGGGGGACTGGGGGGCTGCAGGTTTAGGGTGGGGTGTCAGGGTTGGGGGTGTCATTGTGGGTTTGGGGGTGGAGGGT
>NW_020957222.1:86603-88675 GCF_003031625.1 Empidonax traillii | reverse complement strand
CCCACCCACCATGTCCCCCCGTGGCGTACCAGGGGTGGTGGCGTGGGGGTGGCACTGTCCCCCCAGGCAGCCGTGCCACAGCCCCAGGCTGGCCGTGCCCCCCGGTGCCCGCCGCTGCACCCAGAAGTGGGTGGCTGTGGCGGCCACCAGCAGGGCCAGGCCACTGGCCCCGCACAGCAGCCCCCCTCCCGCCGGCATCCCTGCAGGGACACAGACAGCGTGGGGACAGCGAGGGAACACGGGGACAGGGACAGCGTGGGGACACAGGGACAGGGACAGATGGGCAGCATGGGGACAGCACTGGGGACGTGGAGAAACACGGAGACATCTTTGGGGACACAGGTACAGTGTGGGGACACTGACAGGGTCATGGGGACAGTGTGGGGACAGTGGTGGGGACAGTAGCAGGGACACGGGAATACTTGGGGATGGCATTTGTGGGGACATGGGGACACCCGTGGGGAAATCTCTGGGGCCATGGGAGTACCCGGGGGTGGCACCTGCAGGACAATCAGGGGGAAAGGGGGGTACCCAGGGGTGGCAGCTCTGGGGACATTGGGGACACCCATGGGGACATCTCTGGGGCAAGAGGCTATCCAGGGGTGGCAGCTCTGGGGACACTGGGGACCTCTGGAGTGGAGGTGGCACTGCGGGGACGGGGGGAGGGGACAGTGGGGACATCATCAGGGAAACCGGGGGGTCCCAGGGGAGGGGACACTGGGGATAGCCCCCCCAGACACTCACCCACCTTCAGCACCCACTGCCTGGGTGCCCCATGGCCACCTGTCCCTGTGTCCCGCTGTCCCCTGTGTTCCTGTGTCCCTCCCATGCCCCCCGGCAGGGGACAGGGCCCTCTGGGCACGTGGTGGCACCACCATTGTTGGGGACACAATGGGGGAAGGTTCTGGGTGCTGAGGTGGCAAAAGTGTCCCCAGGCGGGTGACATTGCAGGAAAGGGGGGGAGGGGACATGGCCGGGGCCACCCCTGGGGACACAGGGGAGGGGGACAGTGGGGTCCCAAGGTGGGGTCTCACCGGTTCCCAGTGGCAGGCTGGGGGTCTCACAGGTTCCCAGCACTGGGCCGGGGGTGTCCAGGGTGCCCATGTTCAGGGTGACCCCCCCAGGGGTGCAATCCCCCTCTCCCAGCAGCCCACACGTGTGGGATCCCTGTCCTAACCCCGCACCTTCCGCAGCAGCAGCTCCCCAGGGGGTCCCCGGAGTCCCCCAGGGTGGCCTGGTGCCCGTAGCTGGGATGGCAGCAGGGGGGTCCCTGGCCCTGGTCACACATGAGGACCCCCATGCCTGCGGGGACCCCCCAGAAGTGCCAGCACACAGCCACGAGCTGGCCCAGTGGGGTGACAGTGGCACCCTGGGGTGACAGTGGCATCCAGAGTGGCCTTGGCCTGGGCATGGCCGCTATGGGGGCAGGGGCACAGTGTGCACCCCCCCGAGGGGTCACCAGGGCCTGGGGACAATGGGGTCTGTCACCAGGGCTGGGGCACACCATGGACAGGTGACACTGGCACACACCCGCAGTGGCACTGGGGACTATGGGGACAGGTGACACTGGCACCCACTCATGGTGGCACCAGGGACTGTGGGGACTGTCCCTGTCCCATGGTCACAGGGAACACTGTGAGGGACTGTCACTGTCACACTCTGGGACCGTCCCCAGCGCAGCTCAGGGACAGGGGCAGGGACATGGACAGGGACAGAGGCGATGGAGACATCTCCCCCGGGGGTGTCTCTGTCACCTCCAAGGTGTCTCTATGTCCCCCCAGGGTGTCCCTGTCACCTCCTGGTCCCCCTAGAGCCCCCCCCATGTGGTAGGGGGCGGGGGGTGACTGCCCTCAGTGGGGAAGCTGCACCCGGAGCCCACATTGTCACCTTGAGGCCTTTATTGGGGGACAGAGGGGACCCCGGGGGACCCCCCATGCTGCTCCCCCCCTCAGTCCTCCAGGTTGCGGAAGGCCGCGGTCATGTCCTCGTGGAGCTGCGCGAAGGACGCCAGGATTTGGGACTCGCCGTCCTTCACGGGGTCCTGGGGGCACAGGGGGGACGGGGGGTCACCC
>NW_020957222.1:83267-84535 GCF_003031625.1 Empidonax traillii | reverse complement strand
CCCTCCCCGAGTGTCACCGCCTCCCCCATGTCCCCCCAGTGCCCCCCAACCTGCACGATGCCGAGAGTGGCCGAGGTCACGGGGTCCGAGAAATCCCCTCCAGGCGGGGACACGCTGCGGGTGACAGAGGTGGGGGAGGGGGGTGGGTGGGTGAAGGGTCCTTTGGGGGGTCCCCTCCCTCCTGGAGCCCCCTTCCCACACTCACGCTCCGACGATGCTGACGCTGCCCTCGCGGGGGGGGGTCCCGAGGCACCGTGCCCGCCCTGCCCGCTCGTAGAACGAGGCCAGGCGGGCACCCAGGTATGCGGGGTACCCGCTGTCTGCAGGGGCACCCGTCACCAGGGGGTACCCCCGATACCCATGGGGGGCACCCTGTCACACACAGGGTGTCCCCAACACCCAAAGGGGTACCTGCTGTCTCCGGGGCCACTCTGGTCACACGGGTGTCCCCTGACACCCAAAGGGGGTCTGCTATCACCCCAGGGGGTCTCTGACACCCAAAGAGGTACCTACTGTTCCCATTCCCCCCTATCCCAGATCTGGGATTTCCCATGGACCCATTCCCCCCGTGCCCAGGATTTGGGGCTCCCCAGCCCCTCCCCATGACCTTGGGCCCCATTTTTCCCCCTCATATCCCATATTTTGGGGTCTCCCCCACGGTCATCTCTGCCAGGGGCCCTGAGATCTCCTGGGGTCCTGTCTCCCCCATATCCCAGATTTAGGGTTTCCCATGTTCCCATTCCCCCCATAAGCCAGATTTGGGGGTTCCCATGGCCCCATTGCTCCCATATCCCAGAATTTGGGGTTTCCCACATCTCCATACCCCCCAGTCCCAGATTTTGGGGTCTCACCCGCAGGCATCTCTGCCAGGCGTCCTGAGATCTCCCTGAGGGCCTCTGCCCAGCGGGACGTGGAGTCTGCCAGGAGGCAGCTGTGGAACCCCATGTCCCTGAAATACTCGGACAGGGTGATCCCTGCAAACACGAGGGTCACACCCTGGGGGGGCACAGTGATCCCAGCATGGCACACCCCTCCCCCAGGGCATGGAAGGGTGGGAGTGGGCACAGAGGCCTCACATACACAGACAGGTGAGTTCTTGCACACCCTCCCAGGTGCCCCCTCAGCCCCCTCCCCGATGCCCTCCCATTCTCCCCCATGTGCCAGTTCCTACCCCCCCACCCATTCCCACCTCTCCAGGTGCCCCTTCATTACCCAGGTGTCCCCCCCCCCCAAATGCCCACTTCCACCCCTGGTGCCCCCCCCGTGCC
>NW_020957222.1:78721-82651 GCF_003031625.1 Empidonax traillii | reverse complement strand
TGAGTTCTTGCACACCCTCCCAGGTGCCCCCTCAGCCCCCTCCCCGATGCCCTCCCATTCTCCCCCATGTGCCAGTTCCTACCCCCCCACCCATTCCCACCTCTCCAGGTGCCCCTTCATTACCCAGGTGTCCCCCCCCCCCAAATGCCCACTTCCACCCCTGGTGCCCCCCCCGTGCCCACCCGTGTATATGGAGGCCTCCCTGGCGGCCACAGGCATGTTGGATGTGTTGGCCACGAGCGCTGTGCGCTTCATGATGGACTCGGTCCGGCCGCCCACCTCCATGGTCAGCTGGGGACAGGGACACCCAGGTCACCTGGGTCTACCCCTGTCACCTCCTGTCACCCCTGTCCACCTTCATGATCAACTGGGGACAGGGGGACACTGTCACCTCCCTGCCACCCCCTGCCCCCTCCGTCCTCCCGTGTTCCCCCTCGCTGTCGCACCTCGGGGAAGTCCCTGAGGACCTCGGACATCTCGTTCCCTCGCTCCCCGCACCCCACGTACACGATGACGTCACTGTTGGAATACTTGGACAGGGATTGGGAGATGACGGTTTTCCCGCAGCCGAAAGCGCCCGGGATGGCCGTGGTGCCCCCCTGGACACACCTGGGGACAGGGACACGGGGGGGACACGGGGGGGACACGGGGGTGGTGGGACCCCTGTCACCACCCTGTCCCTGCCCCCATTCCCGTCCTCATCAACACCCCCGTCCTGTCACCAACCCCCTCCTGTCCCTGTTCCACATCCCCTGTCCCCATCCCTGTCCTCAGTTCCAGTACACCCCCCTCCCCCCGACCCCAATCCCGATGGGAACAGCGCACGCCCCCCACCTCCGATCCCGATCCCAATCAGCAGGAACAACGCATCCCCAAAATCCCCCCCAATCCCCCCGATCCCAATCTCCCACTATCTCTACGGGAACAGCGCTCGCCCCCCGATCCCAACCCAGCTCCCGCTCGGCTCCTACGGGAAGAGCGCGTCCAGGACTCTCTGTCCCGTGAGCAGCGGGTTGTTCGCAGGAAGCTTCTCGGCCACGGGCCGGACCTGCCGGACGGGCCACACCTGGAGCATGGAGAGCTGCTCCCGGAGCCCCTGGAATTCCAGCTCCAGCACCACGTCCTGCGGGAACGGCAACGCGGGATGAGCCGCTCCCCGATCCCCCCGCCTGCCAATCCCGAACCCTGCGGGAACAGCGCATCTCCCCAGTCCCGATCCCAATCCCCCGATCCCGCTCACCGCCACGCTGTAGTTGCCGGGGGGCGCGACATAAGTGACGGTGCCGCGGCTGCGGGGGGGGACCATGAGCCGGTGCTGTAGCAGCGAGTTCTCGGCCACCGTCCCGTAAATGTCCCCTCCCGTCACGTGACTCCCGACCTGGCGCGGGGACAACCGTGAGGGACTCCCGACGGGCTCTGCCCCTCCCGGGGGGAAGCCGAGAAGGGGCGTCCCCGTTTCAACGGGACCCCCGTGTCCCCCACAGCCCCCGTATCCCCCATATCCCTGTGTGCTCAGTGTCCCCCCATGTCCCCACGTCCCCTTGTCCCCGTGTTCCCATGTCCCCTGAGTTCTCCAGTGTCCCCCGTGTCCCCCGTGTCCCTGTGTCCCCGTGTTCCCAATGTCCCCATGTCCCCACATCTCCCATGTTCCCACATCCCGTGTTTGTGTCCCCCAATGTCCCCACATTCCCCATGTCCCTGTGTCCCCATATCCCCTGCATCTCCCAATGTTCCCATGTGCCCCATGTCCCTGACAGCCAGTCTGGGGGGACAGGGAGGGGAGAGGACAGGGGCAGAGGATTGGGGGGACAGTTTGGAAGATATGGGGAGGGGAGAGAAGGTCTAGGGGATAGGGAATCGATACGGGGACAGGGGGCCCGGGGGTAACACACCCTAATGTCCTTGCTGGGGACAAAGTCCCAGGTGAGGTGTCGAGGCAGTGCAGGGACGTTGGTGCCCCGGGGGATGTAAATGCTCCGTGTGGCCTCGGCGATGTCGCGCAGTGGCCGCTGGATGCCATCAAAAATGGATCCCAAAATTCCTGGGCCCAGCTCCACTGAGAGCGGCTTCCCCGTGCGCAGCACTGGGTCCCCAACCTGCACCCCCGCTGGCACCCCCCGCTCAGGAAATGTCACTGAGGGCAGGTGACATCGAGGGGACTGCGGGGATGGGGGGGGGGCAGGATGGACTGGGGGCAGAGGGAGGGGACAGAGGGGCTGGGTGGGTGAGGACAGGATGGGGGGCTGGAGGGACAGGAAGGGGACAGGGGAGGGCGGAGGGACAAGGAGGGAACATGGGATGGGGAGGACAGGGAGGGGACAGCAGGGAGGGGACAGTGGCAGGATACAGGTCTCCTCGTACACCTGGAGCGTGGCCATGTCCCCCTCGAGCCGGATGATCTCCCCCACCAGCTCCGCGTGTCCCACCCGCACCAGCTCGTACATGGCCGCGCCCGCCATGCGCGTGGCTGTCACCACTGCGGGGACAGGCCACTGTCACCCCGACCCTGCCCCAGGGTCATCACCCTCCCGGGAGCCCCCTGTCCCCATTCCAGCCCCGGGGGTCCCCTCTCTGGGTGCTCCCCCTCATCCGCCCCTCCCCTGCTTCCATTTTAGTGCCACAAAGGGACATTGGGGTCCCTACCCCTGGGTGTCCCCAGGGCATTCCTGGGGCATCCCCACGATGTCCCCACAATGTCCCTGTGTCCTACCCGGCCCTGACACCCCATGGACAGCTCCCACCAGGCTCTCCCTCTCGAGCTCCTCCAGCCGTGTCCCCCGGGTCCCCTCCATGGTGTCCCAGCACTGTCCCCAGGGTGGCACCGCCGTTAAATGGCCACGGGGACCGGCAACAACTGGCTGGGGCTGGGGACACCGCAGGTGTCATTGTGTACTGTCAACAGCCCAGGTCCCACCCCAGGGACACCAAGGTGACATTGCACAGATGACAGCCCTGTCCCCCCCTCCAGGTGACACTGGACAGGTGATAGCCGTGTCTGTCCCCCCCAGGTGACACTGGACAGGTGCTAGCCCTGTTCTCCCCCCTTCCCAGGCGACACTGGGGTGACACCACCCAGGTAACAGCCCTGTCATGTCCCCCCCCTCCCAGGTGGCACCAGCCAGGTCTTGGGCCAGGTGTCACCATAGGTGTGTCCTGCGTGCAGTGACAGCCGTGTCCCCACCCCTGGGTGACACCGGGTGACACCGGCACGCGCCGGCACGCGCTGAGCTGGCCCTGGCTCAGGGTGCTGGGGACACAGCCCAGCTGTCCTTGTCACCCCCGCTTCGTCCTCTGGCTCTGCTTCTTGGGGTGTCACAGACACAGTTTGGGGTCCCATGCCCCTATTTTGGGGTCTTTCCCCCATTTTGGGGTCTACCCACCTCCCCCACTGTGAGATCCACCCCCTCCATTCTGGGATCCCTCCCCCTCATTTTGGGGTCCCCCCTTGGCATTTCCACCCTTTGGGGGTGGGGGGGAGGTCAGTCCTGTCCCCACTTCCTCATCCCCCTCTTAACAAACCACCACCCAAAACTCGCCCCAAATCCACCTTTATTTACCCAAACCCGAGGGAACGACAGCAAATCCGGGGGGAATTTGGTGATTTCGGGGGGAATTCTGGGACTGCTGGGGGGGAAGGGGGTCAGGAGACCAGGACCCCTGTGGAGCCCCCCTTGCCCCCCTCGGGGCCGTCCCGGGGGGGCCCTTTGGGCTCCTCCTCCCCCACCAGGCGGATGTTGTGCCGCTCCCGGAACTCGTTGAGTTCCCGGCCCTTGGCCTGGAGCTGCTGGGCCAGGGCCTCGATCAGCTTGGAAATCTGGGAAAAACAGGGGGAGGCACCAGCTCAGGGGGGGCTGGGGGCACTTTGGGGTGCTGGAAGTGGTTTAGGGGGTGCTTGGAGGAGTTTTAGGGGAGCAGGGGGCAGTTTGGGGG
>NW_020957222.1:66015-78029 GCF_003031625.1 Empidonax traillii | reverse complement strand
ACCCAGAGTGGTTTTGTGGGTGTTGGGGGGTCAGTGGGGCACTTTTGGAGGGGTTGGAAGGGTTTGGGGGTGCTGGGGACAGTTTGGGATCTCACCGGGGCAGTTTGAGGGGTATTGGGGGTTCCGGGGGCAGTTTGGGGGGGCTGGGAGCAGGGCAGTGCCCCCGGTGAGACCCCCAAACTGTCCCCAGCCCCCTTCACCTGCTCCTGGTTGCTCTGGGGGATTTCAGGGGTTCACAGATGATTTTTGGGAGGGGTCTCAAAGAGATTTTTGGGGGGTCCCAGCCGCCCCTCACTTCTTGTTTCTCTGGGGGTTCCCAGATGATTTTGGGGGGGTCCTAAAGGGGTTTTTGGGGGTCCCACCCCCCTCACCTGCTCCTTGTTGCTCTCCAGGGCCGGCAGCACCTCCTTGACCGTCCTCTCCACCAGGACCCCCCCGACCATGCGGAAGCACTTCCGAGTGGGATCCACCTCCCGCAGGGTCTCGATGACCAGACTGGGGGGACTGGGGAGTCAGGGGGGCTCAGGGACCACCCGAAAACCCTCCCAAGAACGACAACCCCCCCCCGACCCACCTGTGCTCGTTGAGCTCCAGCTCCAGCTCGGCCGCTTTGGAGGCCAAACCCCGCTGGTCCTGCCGGAGCCGGTTAAAGCGGGACACCACCTGCGACAGGGGGCACAGGGAGACCCCCGGGGGGTAAATCGGGGTGGGAACACTGGGATGGGGGTGGGATCCCACTGGCAGCACAGGGACACCCCTGGGGTGGGGATTGGGATGGGATCTCATTGGGAGCACAAGGAGACCCCCAGAATTGGGGTGGGGTCCCCTGGGATAGGGGACACCCCCACTGGGGGCACAGGTGACCCCTCACACCCCCATTCCCCTCTCATACCCCATTTTCTCCTCACATGCCCATTTTCCCCACACTCCCCTCACCTGTTCAGGGCTCAGCCCTTTCCCCGTTCCCGGATTCCCCCCCCGGCCCTTCCCGCTCTCCGCCATCTTGAGGCCCCGCCCCCTTTCCGGGACAGACCGGGGTAGGGGGCGTGGCTTCCTGCGCCGCCATCTTTGAGGCTGGCGGGTGAGGCCGGCATGGGCGCCGCCATGTTGGGTGAGGGCAGGGCCGTGGGGGGACTTTGTTCGCGGACCGGCCGGAGGGGAATGTGAGAGGTCGGGGGAGTGGGAGGGACTGGACGGGGTCACTGGGAACACTGCGAGGGACTAGGAGCACTGGGAGCATTGGAAGGGGTTACAGGGAGCACTGGGAAAGCGTTTGGGGGGCACTGTGAGGGAGGTTGGGGATTACTGGGAACACTGGGAGAGGGTTTGGAATTCACTGTGGGAGGGGTTACTGGAAGCACTGGGAGGGGGTTTGTGGGGCACTGGGAGCGCTGGGTGTGGGTTTGGGGGTCACAGGGAGGAGCTGGAAAGAGACTGGGAGATACTGGGAGGGGACTGGGAGTTCTTGGGAACACTGGGAGAGGCCTTGTGGGGTACTGGGAGCGCTGGGGGCAGTTTGGGGGGGTCTGGGGGCAGTTTGGGGTCACAGTTTGGGGGTTCTACCCCGCCATGCCATCCCTGTGCCCCCTCCCCACTTTGAGGTGTCCCCCCCAGGCTGAGGGCTGCCCCCCGGGCCCTGCTGTGCTGCCGCCCCCCAGGACCCCCCCCGAGACCCCCCAGAGCCCCCCAGAGCTCCGGGACTGCGGGCAGGTACTGGGGGGAACTCATGGGGTGACCCCGGGGGGGTGGGGGGTGACCCTGTCTCTGTGGGATGACCTGTGGGGTGATCTGGTCCTTGGAAGGTGCCCTGTGGGGTAACCCCTGTCTCCACAGGGTGACCCCCATCCCCAAGAGGTGATTCCAATCCCCACGAGGTGCCCAGTGAGATGGCCCCAATCCCCACGGGGTGACCCCTATCCCAACCCACAGCCCTCCCGCCATGTCGGTGCCCCCCCGGGCCATGGTGGCCGTGGCTCAGGTGACATCGACCCCCGACAAGGAGCACAACTGGCTGCAGTGCTCAGCGCTGGTGCGGCAGGCGGCGGGAAGGGGGGCCCGGCTCGTGTTCCTGCCCGAGGGCTTCGACTTCATCGGTACCGGCCCCGAGCAGAGCCTGCGCCTGGCGGAGCCCCTGCACGGCCCCACCCTGGGCAGGTACCAGCACCTGGCCAGGTATGGGGCTCCTGGGGGTGCTGGGGGTAACTGGAGCAACTGGGACAGCTGGGAGTATGTGGGGACAAGGGGACACAACTGGAACAGCTGGGAGTTGGTGAACAACAAGAATGGAGTCAGAGATAGGATTTGGGACAAAGACAGGGGTCAGGGATGGGACTAGGGGCAAAAACGGGAATGAGGACAGGGATGGGGACAAGGGCTGGGGGTCCCATGTTCGTGTTCCCAGGGAATGTGATGTGTGGCTCTCCCTTGGGGGCTTCCACGAGCGTGGCCACGACTGGGACACGACCGGCCGGATCTACAACTGCCACATCCTGCTGGACAACTCCGGTGGGACCCCCTGGAGCTCCACATTCCTGACATTCCTGACCCTCCCCACATCCCTCTGGCACCCCCTTTGTCCCCAGCACTGCCAACCCTCAGGATGTCCCCATGTCCACTCCGTGTCCCCCAGATACCCGATCCCCATGTCATTGACATTCCCAACCCTCCAGATGTTCCTGTACCCCCTTTTATCCCCAACATTCCCAACCCCTGGGATGTCCCTTTACCCTCAACACTTCCAACACTTGGCATGTCCCCACGTCTCCCTTTACCCCCAACATTCCCTGTCCCAGGTGCTGTGGTGGCCACGTACAGGAAGACCCACCTGTTTGACGTGGAGCTCCCCGGCAGCGTCTCCCTGCGGGAAAGCAGCTTCACCAACCCCGGCCCTGCCATTGTGCCCCCTGTGGATACCCCCGTGGGGAAGGTACAGCTCCCCACCCACCCCCAGGGAGGTCTCTGGGGGTCTCTCCACTCCGAGTGACCCCCCTCGTGTTCCCCAAAAAAGCTGGGCCTGGCCGTGTGTTACGACCTGCGGTTCCCAGAGCTGGCGCTGGCCCTGCGTGAGGCTGGGGCCCAAATCCTGGCCTACCCCTCGGCCTTCACCGTGCCCACCGGGGCTGCCCACTGGGAGGTGAGTGGGGACCCCCACCCTCCCGGTACCTCCCTGAGTGCCCCCTGTATCCCACTAGGTGAACAGCCTCCCATATTCCCCCAGTACCCTCCCTGTCCCCTGCCCCAAGTGCCCCCAAATCCTGCCAGGGTGAACCCCATGTCCTCCAAGGTGCCCTCTGTGCCCTTCCAGTGACCCCCCCAAATGTCCATGTCCCCTGCCTCAAGTGCCCCCCATATCCCCCCTGGTGAACCCCCCAATGTCCCCTCAGGTGCTGCTCTGTGCCCAGGGTACTGAGTGCCCACTGTATCCCCCCATATCCCCCCTTTCCTCTCCCACGGCCCACCCATGTCCCCTCAGATCCTTCTCCATGCCCAGGCCATCAAGTGCCCCCGGTATCCCCCATTTTCCCCCAAAATGACCCCTCTGGTGCCCCCCCAGGTCCTGCTCCGTGCCCGGGCCATCGAGTGCCAGTCGTACGTGGTGGCTGCGGCGCAGACCGGGCGGCACCATGAGGGCCGGGTATCCTTTGGCCACGCGCTGGTGGCCGACCCATGGGGCACCGTGGTGGCCCAGTGCCATGAGGGGCCCGGGCTCTGCTTCGCCGACATCGACCTGGAATTCCTGGAGCGCGTCCGCAGGGACATCCCGGTGCAGGGGCACCGCCGCAGGGACCTGTACGGCTGCCCGGGGGCACCGGCATCCTAAAGGCTGGACCTGAACCAAATCAACCCCAAATCTGCCCCAAATCAACCACCGGGACCTGTACGGCCGCCTGGGGACTCCACAACCCTAAAATCTGCATTGGAGCCAAATCAGCCCCAAATGTGCCCCAAGTCAGCTCCAGATCTCCTCTAAATCAGCCCCAAATCTGCCCCAAATCAGTCCATTTCTCCCCGAAACACAGCTCCACAACACGCTCAGTGCCACAGCACTGGGGTGTTCCCCCTCTTTTTGGGGTCTCCCCTTTCCTGGGGGTCACCCCCTTTTCGGAGTCACTTTTATGGCACCCCAGGGGTGACACCAACACCCTGAAATCCTTATTTTACCCCAATCTGCCCTAAATCAGCCCTTTCCCCCCCAAAATGAGGCAGCACAAGGCTCCCAACCCACCCCCAGGGCTGAAGCCACAGTGTTCCCCCTTTCTTTGTGGGGTCCACCCTCATTTTGGGGTACCCCCCCTCCCGAATTTGGGGTCCCAGGAGGGAAGAGGAGCCTCGAGGGGGGAATTTTGTTCTCCTGAGATTTTAAAAATACAAAAATCACAGTAAATGACACCAAAACGTGGCTGGATTGTTGGGGAGGGAGGAAGGGGTTTGGGGGGGCTGCTCTGAAACACCAAACTGGAGGGGTTATGGGGTGAACTCCTCAAGTGCTGATGAGAATTGGGGGGGAACTCACAAAATTAGAGGGGGGAAATAATTCAGAGATGTTTCGGGATGAAAATGGCCAATTTTGGGGGGTTAAATGGCCATTTTTTGACATTAAATGATGGTTTTTGGGGTGAATTGGCCATTTTTGAGGTATAATGGTTGTTTTGGGGGGTGAAAAAGGCCATTTTGGGGGAAAATGGTTATTTTTTGGTGTATAATGGGAATTTTTTGGGACAAATGGCCATTTTGAGGTGTGAAATGGCCATTTTTGGGGTGAAAAGGACTGATCTGGGGGGAAAGTGGCCTTTTTTTGTGGGAAAGACCATTTTTGGGGGGTTTAATGGCCATTTTTTTTGGTGAATCCTAAAAAACCCCCAGGGGAAGAAGGGAGTTTGGGTGGAAAAAGGGAAAATTTGTGGACAAACTGAGGGGGAATTGCCCCAAACCCCAGGACTTTGGCTTTTTTTGTTGGTTTTAGTGGATGGAAAAGAAAAGATCAAAGAAAGAGGGAAACCCCTTGGGAATCACAAGGAGAGGAAGGAGTTTGTCAGGAAAAGGGAGGGATTATGGAATATTCCACTGGATCTCCCACCCCAAACCCCACCGTGTCCCTCAAGTGCATCACCAGGATTTTTGCCTTTTTTGTTGTTGTTTTTAATGCATATAAAAGAAAATAGGGGGGAAACCATGGAAAACACAAAGAGAGGGAGGAACCAACAGGGCAAAAGTGAGGAATTCCAGAGTATTCCAATACTCCAGTGCTCCCTGCAGCTCCCACCCCCAAATCCCACCATGTTGCAGCAACAGGATTTTCGCCTATTTTTGCTGTTTTGAATGGATACAAAAGAAAATTGGGGGAAAAAACGTGGAAAACACCAGGAGGAGGAAGAACTGACAGGGCAAAAAGTGCGGAATTCCAGAATATTCCAGTGCCCCCCACACCTCCAACCCCCAAATCCCACTGTGTCCCTCAGGTGAACCAACGGGATTTTTACTTTTTTTGTTGTTGTTTTTACTGGTTACAAAAGAAAACATGGAAAAACATGGAAAACACAAGAAGAGGCAGGAGCTGACACAGGAAAAGTGAGGAATTGTGGAATATTCTAATATTCCAGTGCTCCCTGCAGTTCCAACCCCCAAATCCCACTGTGTCCCTCAGGCGAACCAAGGGGATTTTTGCCTTTTTTTTGCAGTTTTTAATGGATACAAAAGAAAACAGGGTGAGGAAGGAGGAAACATGGAAAACACAAGGAGGAGGAACAGACAGAGCAAAAAGTGCGGAATTCCAGAATATTCCAGCGCTCTCCCACACCTCCAACCCCCAAATCCCACCGGGAGGGGTTTTCACCTCCTCTTGGAAAACAACCCAAAAAAAACCTGAACGAGAAGAAGAAGAAAAAGAGGAGAAGGAAAAATCCATAGAACGAAACTCTGAGGGAGAAAATGGAGGGGGGGGGAAGGTGGGAGAAAAAGGTGGAGAAAAAGGAAAAAAGTCGGGAAAATAAAAGGTAGGGGAAAAAAGAGGAAAAAAACGGAGGGAAGAAGAAAAATAGGTGGGAAAACAAAAGAAGCGGGAAAAGGGGAGAAAAAAAGGTGGGAAAAAAAAAGGGAAAACAAGGGAAAAAGGAGAAAAAAAAGGGGGAGGGAAAAGGCAGAGGAAAAAAAAGAGGCAGGACCCCCCCCTCCTCCTCTCAGGGAGCCGTTTGGAGCATCAAGTTCCTCAGGAGTTTCTGGCGTCCCACCTCATAATCCTCCTCATCCACATTGACCAGCAGCTTGATGGCCTCGTGGCCCACGGCCTGTTTGAGCGAGTCCGTGATGAAGACGCCCTTGAGGGCCTCCAGCAGGGAGCCGTTGATGTAATCCCGCCAGAAGGCGTCCAGGTAGGTGAGCTCTGAGAACTTGATGTCACAGATGATGGAGCCCAGATCCCGGGATTTCAGGATGGTGTTGGCCTGGTTGAAGCGCTCGAACTGCCGCTCCAGGGGCTCCTGCTTGTTGGAGAAGACGTTGCCCTGCAGGGCGGAGTCGTGCTGGCAGTACTCGGCTCGCACCCGCAGGCGAATGTCTGCAGGGGAAAGGGGGACCCCAAAAATCAGGGGGGGGCTGAGGGTGGTAGTGGGACCCCTGGAGATGGTGCCCTGAAATCTGTATTTTTACCAAAATCAGGCTGTTTTTCCCCAAGTGCAACATGTTTTCAGTGCTTCAGCAACACTTTGTCCCCCGGGTTTTGGGGCCCCCTCTCTATTTGGAGATCTCCTCAATTCCCAAGCCCTTCCCCACCCCCTGGTCTGTTTTTCCTTGGGATCCAATCCCCAGTACCAGGTTTTCCCCCGCAACCCCAGATTCCAGGTCCCCCCAGTCCCAGGATTCCACCCCCCAACTCCATTCTCCCCACAAATCCCCTCACCACAGGTCTGTTTTTCCTTGGGATCCGGGGTCACCGACTTCCTCCTTTTCCGCTGGTTCCCGAGGAGGCTCCGGGCCCGGCCCGGGCGCTTCGGGCCCAGCTGGGGCCCCCCCGGGGGGCAGCACAGCGAAGGGTGGGGGGCAGGCACTGAGGGGGCACAAAGGGGGGTCAGGGGACTCCAAATATCCCCCTCCATTAGAGGGGAACCCCAAATCTCACCCTTCATTAGAGAGGATGCTCAAATCCTCACTTCCCATGGTCCCCATGTCCCATGGGATGAGGGGTGACCCCAAATGACACCCCAAAACCCAAAGGCCCCCCTGAGATCCAGGAACGGCCCCCACCCCCCAAACCTCTGACATCATCTGTGCAGTGCCAGGTGTGTCCCTGTATTCCCAGGGAATCCAGGGATAGAAAATTGGAACAATCCCCAGGAAACCCCCGAGGGGGACCCCAAATGCCCCCCGGCACCCACCTGATTTGGGGGGGTGCCCAAGCCCAGGCGGGGTCTCCCCAGGGGCGCGGGGGGTCACGTAGCGGATGGACGTCTCCTCCAGGTACTTGTCCACCAGGTCTGGGCACACTGGGAATAACAACAGGAATATGGTGGGAAAAACTCCATGGGGGGGCTGGGAACCCCCCTCATGGACAGCAGAGGGGAGGGCCTGGCCCGGGAAGGGATTGTCCAGGAGTGGATTGTCCAGGGATTGTCCAGGGACTGATTATCCAGGGATTGATCATCCAGGGATATATCCCAATATCCGGACTTGGAGTGTCACACACACAAACCCATTCCAATCCCACAGGAAAGGCTCCAGACGAGGCTCCACCACCGCCCTCACCAGCGCATCACCCAAGGGTGACCCCGGCCCCACATCGCAACATAGGGCTCCATCCTGTGACATGGGCCATGTCCCCATTTGTCACCTCCCAAAGGGTGACAGTTATGTCACAACATAGGCCACTCTCTCCCTGACACAGGCCCTGCCTATCGTGATATAGGCCAGCAGATCGCAACACTGACCCTGCATATGGTGACACAGGGTATTGTATTGCTGCAGCCCCACTCACCAGCGTGGCGCCCCTTCAACATGACACGTGGCAGTGATCCCACATATCGTGACACTGATCCCATATATTGTGACTGACCCCCTGTATCGCAACAGCCCCACTCACCCACACGCCACCTCTTGAGTACGACGTAGGGCAGCAGGTCGTGGCATTGAGCCCACATATCCCCATGTATCATGACTATGACCCCCTCTAATGAGACACCTGCCCCTATATCACGACACGAGCCGCCCTGTCGCGACAGCCCCACTCACCGGCGCGCCGCCTCTTGAGCGTGACGTAGGGCAGCAGGTCGTGGCGGGTGATGATGCGCAGCAGCTGCAGCAGCTGCCGCAGGTTGCTCTCGTCGCAGCGGCCCTGCCGCTCCAGTGCCAGCAGGAAGTCGCGGCCGCTGCGGATGCGGCCGCGCTCGGCCTCGTCCAGCACATCGACGAAGAGGAAGGAGAGCACGCGCACGTCGCGGTGCGTCAGGTGGGCGCCCACGATGTCGAACATGCGGTGCAGGCTGTACAGCCCCTGCTCCCGCTCCCCGCGCTCCTCCGGCCACGCCGATGGCCCCGCGCGCTTCCGGCCCGCCATGGGAGCCTGCGGACACCGGAACGCGGGATAGGAGCGGGCACGGAGCGGGGCGCAGATGGGGGGGACATGATTGGGGATGGGGGTTCGCTGGTTTGGGGGGGGAGAGTGATGGTGAGGGACTGGGGGTGGGGAGTGTGGGGACAGTGGTGGGGCAGCCCAGAATCCAGTCCTTCCCTGTGGATATGGGGGTAATGGACCATCCCAGAATCCACCTGGGAGAATCCCTTCCCTATGGATATGGAGTTAATGGATGACCCCAGAATCCAGCCCTTAATTCCCTTCCCTATGGATACACGGTTAATGGATCCACCAGGATGCAGCTCCTACTGGAGCTCCTGCTCCAGGAACCCAAATCCAGCCCCCCAGAGGGTTTTCTCCTTGGATACCGTTTCCAAAATAAAGATAAACATGGGATAACAACAGGAATCTCCCACCTATTCCCAATTCCCGGTGACGCAGGACTGGGCTGCAAATCCCCTTCCAAGGGGAAAATTCCTACTAAATCCCTGGGACAAAGAATCTGTCGCCACCTCCAGGTAGGGAAAAAATGGGAATCCCCCCAAATCCCTGGATTTTCCTCAAGGAACTGCTCCCTTGGGAGTGGAGGGAATGGGAAGATCTCCCAGAAAAAAGCTGAGGAGCAGCTGATCCCCAAATCCCTTGAAACTCCCATCCCCTCTGGAGCCTTCCCTTGGGAAGAGAATTCCCTCAGTGCTCCGGAGTCATTACAATAATTTTGAGAGAACGGGAAGAACAAGTTTTTGGAGCTTCCAAAACTTTCCCTGGATCTCTGACAGGATCCCTGTGGATATCAGGGAGATTTCCCACTTAATTCAGATAAAACCTTATGAAACTCCCAGAAAATTCCTGCCTGGATGTGGAATAAAAGGTACAAATCCCAGTTTGGGACTTTATTAGGTGAGTTTTCCCAGGGAAATGGACATGAGGGAGACTCCAAGGGAGCTTTTTGCTCCCAATTCCCACTGGGAATCCTGCCAGGTATGGGTTCCCTGCATCCCAGAATCTCGAGGCATCACACCTGAGGGACGGGAAACCTCAGAACACGATGGATTAACCAGGAAAAAATAGAACAATCCCCCATCGAAGGGAGATGCAAAAATCAGGATTCATCCTTCATTTTTCCTCTTTGGAGGAGATTTTCCAGGAGGTGGAGGGCCTGAAAAGCTCCTAAATCCAGCAGGAATTAAAAAAAAACCCGTTCCCAGCCCAAATAAATTGGATTCTCACGGATATCCCAGGGCTGGAAATGCCAGGGGAGGAGGAAGAAAGAGCTGCATCCTAGGACAAAACATCCATGAGGAAAACGAGCCACATGGAAAAACAATTCTCCCAGGGTGGAACTGGGGAATTTGGATCCATAGAACTAGCTGGGAAGGTGGAAATATGAATTTAAAGTTGGTTTCACTTCCATCCATCGCTCCAACTAATTCCTGGTGAATCCCAAACTTCGGTTCCAGCCACTGTGGGCCTTGATTTCCAAGGGATTCCCAATGGAGCCCCCAAAAAAACGACTCCCTGTGGATAATCCCAGGATGGCAAGAGGAGCAACAGCGCTTTCACAGTTTGGGAATGGTGTCTGGAACGCCACAAATCCCTGAATAAATCCCCAAGGCTGCCCTAGGGTGAGAATTCCCAAGACCTGCCCAGATCCAAGCCCTGGAAGGGGAGCCTTGGATTCCTCCAAATCCCCTTTTCCAGCAGCAAATCCACACTGTGTTGGGATTCCCAAAGCTTCCCAAAGTTTTTCCAGAGGAGGATAATCAGCCCAAAACACGATATCTGGCTCAAGCACAGGAGGATTAAAACAGGGAGAATCCATGAGGAGCCTCCCTGGATCCATCCTGAGCTTCTCCAAATCATCTCAACCCCTAGAAACATCGTGAACCCCCCTGGATCCATTCCAAGCTCCCCTGAATCGATCTCCACACCCCAAGGCCCACACAGGGAAGGACAAATCCCTAAAATAGTAGGAAAACCCCCCACATCGAGGAGCACCCACCTCACCCCAGAGCAATTCCAGCCGTCCCTCGATCCCAGGTCAGAGAAGGAATCCAACGAATCTTCAATCCAAGGAAGCTTCAATCCCCTTTTCTCCTTGTTTTCTTAAATAAACTCCACAAAAATCCCCTGCAGACGCTCCTAAAGTTCCACTTTCAAGCCAGAATTCCAGAGGCCGGGATCGATCAGTCCCTGGGCTGTTCCACTTGCCCGAAACCTCTTGATTCTTCCCCTCCCCCAAAAAACCCACCTACCCTTTTTTCTTTCCTAATTAATAATTTATCGAGGAAAAACCGAGTCCGGGATTCCCCTTAAGTCAGTCCTGTTTTCAGGGACACCATTCCCGAAGGATTTAATTCCCTTGTTCCCGGATTTAACACAGATTCGGGCAATTTTGAGTGAAAAAACCTCAATCAAAAAGTCAAAAAAAACCTCCTTTGAGCGAAGAAGCCCTTTAAATTTCATCCCATTCCTCCTCCCGCGCCGTTAATCCTGGTTTTTTGCCCTCGGGAAGAGCTGAAATCCCGGGAAAACCAGATTGGGAGCGGGAGCCACTCCTGTTAAAAAAGGAAAAATTAAAATAAAAACAAAACAAAACCAAAAAAATCAAACAAAACAACCAACTCAAAAAAAAAAAAAAAAAAAAAAAAAAAAAAAAAAAAAAAAAAAAAAAAAAAAAAAAAAAAAAAAAAAAAAAAAGCTCTGGCTCTGCCCCGCTTTCGGCTGAAATCAACCCAAAATTACAGCAAAAAAGTACCAAAATGGGGAGGGCGGGGGGAGGTCAGGGGGGTCCTCCCGTTAAAGCCTCGGGAGGCCCCGGTTCTCCCCCAAAAGGCCCCGGGGAGGGGCCGTTTCACCCAAAAAAACCCGGTTCTTCCCCAAACGAACCCGCGAAGGCTCTGGTTCTCCCCAAAACGGCCCCGGTGAGGGCTCGATTCTCCCCAGAAAGGCCCCGGGGAGCGCCCGGTTGAGCCCCGGGAAGGCTCCGCGGAAGCCCCGGGGAGGCTCCGGCGGCCTCAGCGGCCCGCGGAGCGGCGCAGAGGGAGCGGTGGGGCCCCCCCTACGGCCCGGTCGAGCCCGCCATGCCCGGGGGCCCCTCCGGCCCCTCACGGCCCCTCAGGGCCGGCCCAGCCCCGGCGCCGCCATCTTGGCCCCGGCCCGCTCCGCTCCCCGCTCGCGGGCGGCTCCGTCGTGACGCCTCATCCGGCGACGAAGCCGCGCCCACGCCCGGGCGGTGGCTTCACCCCTATGGAAAACCACGGGAAAGCGGCGCCATTTTGAGTGAGGGCAAACGGGAGGGCACATCCGACCTACGCCTTGGCGGCTTCAGCGCTATTGATTAACATGGGGGAGACGCCGCCATGTTGGGTAAAGGCAAGCGGGCAAGGCGGTCACGCCCTTGGGACACGTGATGGCGGCGCGGGTGCCATCTTGGAGAAGGGCAGGCGGG
>NW_020957222.1:59366-64626 GCF_003031625.1 Empidonax traillii | reverse complement strand
GGGGGTGTCCCGGGGGTGTCCCCGGGTGGGGGGACCCGGGGCAGGACTGAGGGGTTCCGTGGGGATCCCCGAGGGGGTCCGGAGGGGGGGAAGGGTCAGGGCGGAGCATGGCCAGGCGGCCCCCGGTGAGTCACCGTGACCGCCCCGTGCCCCCCCCGCGGCCCCCCCGCTGGTTCGTCCCGCCCCCGCCGTGCCTATCCCGGGCCGGGCCGCGCCCCGGCACTGCCCGTTCCGCTCCGCTCCGCTCCGGACCTGCCACGAGCACGGTGAGTGCGGGGGGGCCCCACCCTGTGCCCCTCTTTGGAGGGACCCCATCAGTGCATCCTGGTTTGGGGGCTTCATTCCTGCACCTCATTTTGGGGAGACCCCATCCCTGCACCCTCTTTGGCGGGGCTCAGTCCCGCACCTCATTTTGAGGGGTCTCAATCCCTGCACCCCACTTTGGGGAGGCCAATCTCACACCCCTCATTCAGAGGGGACTCCATCTCTGCACCTCGTTTTGGGCGGAAGACTCAATCCTGCACCTCATTTAGAGGGGACCTCAGCCCTGCACCCCCTTGATAGGGGGGCTCAATCCTGCACTCCACTTGGGGGGGGATCAATCCCTGCACCTCATTTTGGGGGGACCCCATCTCTGCAGTCCCTGTGGGGCTCAGTCCTGGCCCCCGATTTGGGGGGGGTCCTATCCTTGCCCCCGATTTGGGGGATCTCAGTCCTGCCCTGCGATCTGGGGGGTCGCAGTCCTGTCCCCCGATTTGGAGGGTCCCACCCCTGCCCTCGATTTGGGGGTCCCATCCTTGCCCCCGATTTGGATGGGCTCAATCCTGCCCCCCGATTTGGAGGATCCCATCCCTGCCCTAGATTTGGGGGTCCCATCCTTGCCCCCGATTTGGATGGGCTCAACCCTGCCCCCCGATTTGGAGGGGTTCCATCCCTGCCCCTGATTTGGGGGGGCTCAGTCCTGCCTCTCATTTTTGGAGGCGAATCCGCGGGCAGAGCCTCTTCCTGTTTCGGGGGCCGCGCTGGGTGTGGCCCCGTGTCTCCCCCCACCGTGTCCCCCCCTGTGTCCCCCCTCTTGCCCCCCAGCCGTGTTCCCTTCCTTTAGGGGGGGAAATTGTCAGCCTTTGGGGGGGATGTCACCCTTTTTGGGGGGGATGTCACCCTTTTTGGGGAGGATGTCACCCTTTTTGGGGGGGTGTCACCCTTTTTTGGGGGGTGTCACCCTTTTTGGAGGGGCGTCACCTTTTTTGGGGGGGTTGTCACCCTTTTTGGGAGAGTGTCACCTTTTCTTTTGAGGGGGGGAAAGCCCCCCCAGCGATGGGCAAACCCCACCCAAGGGAGGGGTTCCAACCCCTCCCCGTGACTCATCGGGGGTCCCCAGGGTGCCTCGGGGCGGGGAGTGGGGAGGGACACGGGACACACCCTCAGGACGTGTGTCCCCCCCATCTCCTCCCTCCTGCCCCCCCTTTTTGTGGCCAGAGCTGAGTCATCCCCGAGTCATTCCCGGCTAATTCCCGGTGGCTGGAAAACCGCTCATCCGTCTAATGAGCGGTGCTGGGCTTGGCGGGGCGGGTTGGGGTGCCCAGGAGGGGGTTTTGAGGTGCCTGGCCGAGCTGTGCCCCCCATCCCCCCCGTGGCCCTCCCAATTTGTCCCATCTGTGTGATGAGCGGGGCCAGGCTCAGCAAGAGGGGAAGTTTGAGGTACCCAGGGCAGGGGTTTGGGGTGCCCAGGTGGGATTTTGGGGTGCCCTGCTGAGCTGTGCTGCCCCCTGTGCCCCCCTAGACCCCAGGATGCCGTCCCAGATGGAACACGCCATGGAGACCCTCATGTTCACCTTCCACAAGTACGCGGGGGACAAGGACCACCTGGCCAAGGAGGACCTGAGGGCCCTCATGGAGAAGGAATTCCCAGGATTCCTGGAGGTGGGGAAGGATCCGGGATGGGGGGGACACCAGAGTACCTGGGGGGGCCCTATAGATCTCTGGGGTCAGCTCCCTTAGAACCTTGGGATGGGATCCCACAGAACCTTGCGATTTGATCCCACAGGACTCTGGGATTAGATTCCATAGAACCCTGGGATTGGATCCTGTACAACCCCAGGAGTGAATGCCATAGAGCCCTGGGATTGAATCCCATAGAGTCCTGGGATTGGATCCCATCAAATTCAGGGATTGAATTCCACAGAACCCTGGGGCTGGATCCCTCAGAACCCTGGAATCAAACCCCACTGATTCCAGGATGGAATCCCAGAGCACCCTGGGATCAGATCCCACTGAACCCTGGAATTAGGCACCCCAGGATCGGATCCCAGAGAACACCAGGGCTTGGCCCCACAGTACCCCAGGATCAAATCCTACAGCACCCTGGGATCAGATCCCAAAGCACCCCTGTGCTCCTAGAGATCAAAGCCTGGAGCACCATGGGATCAGATCCCATAAAGCTGGGATTGGGTCCTATTTCAGCCCGGATCAGCCCCTAAAGCACCCCAGGATCAACCTCTGCCAGGATGGGCCCCCCACTCACTCCCTGTGCCCCCTGTGGGTGGATGCTGAGCCCCCCCGGGTGGGTGCTGACCCTGTGCCTCCCCCTTGAACCAGTGAGACCCCCTGGCCCTGGAGAAGATTCAATTCCCAATCCCTGGAGAAGATCTTCCCTGGAGAATATCTTGAAAGATCCCAATTCACACACACACACCATGGGCACCCCATGACACCCCCTGGGTGGCTGACCCCGTACCACTCCTGAAACAGCGGGACCCCGTGGCCCTGGAGAAGATCCTTTGGGATGTGGAGCAGAGCCGGGATGGGTGTGAGGGGTCCCCAATGACCCCCCTGCCCCTCGTACCCCCCTGGGTGGGTTCTGACCCCCCTGGATGGGTGCTGCCCACAAACCTGGGTTGGTGCTGACCCCGTTTTCCCCCCCAGAACCAGCGGGACCCCATGGCCCTGGAGAAGATCCTGAGGGACGTGGAGCAGAGCCGGGATGGCCGGGTGGGCTTCCAGGGTTTCTTCTCGCTGGTGGCCGGGCTCACCATCGCCTGCAACGATTACTTCGTGCTGCACATGAAGCAGAAGGGCCGCAAGTGAGGGGGCACCTGGGGGTGCTGAACCCTCCCCCAAGGGGTGCTGACACCCCCTCACACCCCTGGGTGGTGCCTTAACCCACCTCTCCCAGGTCCTGCCTTAACACTTCAAGGTCAAGGTTTTGCTCCCACCACCCCCCTGGGTGCTGCCCCCCATCCTGGGGTGCTGAGCCCCTCGAGGGGTGATGCCCCCTCACCCATGGGGTGCAGCCCTCACCCACCCCTGGGTGCTGCCTTGACCCCCCAGAGTGCTCCCACCCCCATTCTGGGGTGTTTCCCCCCACCCCTGGGTGCTGCCTTGACCCTCCCCCTTGGGTGCAACCCCCCTCCACGCCCATGGGGGCACCCCCCCACCACCTAAGGGGTCCTGCCCTGACCCCTTTCCCCCCCCAGGGGTGCTACCTTGACCCCCCCACCCCAAGTGTTGACAACCTCCCTTAAATAAAGATGTTTTGTATTACACTGGAACTGCCTTGTTCTTGGGGTCACCCCGGGGCCGCATGCCCTGGGGGTCCTTTTGGGATCCCCTTGGGGTCCCATCCCCTGGTGGTCGGTAGGGGTCTATGGGTGTCCATAGGGATCTGTAGGTGTCCATAAGAGTCTATAGGTGTCCTTAAGAATCTATAGGGGAATGTAGGAGTCTAGAGGTGCCTATGGGTGTCCATAGGTGTCCCTAGGGGTCCATAGGTGTCCCTCAGGGTCTGTAGGTGCCCAGAGGTGCCCAGAAGTGTCCATAGGGGTCTATAGGTCTCTATAGGAGTCCAGAGGTGTCCATAGGGATCTACAGGGGCCTATGGATGTCCATAGGGGTCTATAGGTGTCTATGGGTGCCTATAGGTACCCCCTATAGGTGTCCTGAGGGGTCCGTAGGTGCCCCTGAGGGGTTCTCGGGGGGTTCCCTGGGCGTGGTCAGCGAGGCCCCGCCCCCCCGGAAGCCGGGAGTGCTCCGCCTATGACGTCACCGAGGGGCGGGGTCTTCGCAGAGCGCCCGTACCGGTCACCGAGTGCGGTGGGACACGGGGAGGACACGGGGGGACACAGGGGGACACGGTGGGGCTGGAGGGGCTCGAAGGCACTGGGGACGGGGATCGGGGAGTTGAGGGGTCGGCGCGAGGGGTTCAGGGGCTGCACGGGGGTCCCGCGGGTGGGAGTGACGTCAGTGCTGGGATTGGCAGCGCTGGGACGGGGGTGACACGTGGGATGGCACATGGAGTGGCGGTGACGTGTGACGTCATCGCCCGACAGGGCAGAGACGGGAGTGACATCAGCAGTGACATCACCAACTGTGTGTGACATCATCGGTGACTCCAGTCACAGGGTGTGACATCACCAGTGACCCCAACAAACTGGTGTGACATCACGAGTGACTCCAGTGGCATCCCCAGTGACACCGGTGACATCCCCAGTGACCGGGTGTGACATCCCCAGTGGCATCCCGTGATCCCAGTGTCCCCTTGGCCATGCTCCGCTGTGCCCTGTCCCTGTCCCGTGCTGTGACCTCTGTCCCTGGTCCTCATCCCCGTCCCCCTCTGCTCCGGTGCTGCCACTGCCCAGTGTCCTCCCACTCGGCAGCCCCAGAACCCCCTCAGGACCTGGCTGTCCCCAACGCCTCCTGGAGTGACACCATGAGGCGCCACTACGGCCACCTGGAGGCCACCAAGGGCTGGACCCGCCTGCCGTCCTTCCGCCGTGCCCAGCACCACTTCCCGGGTAGGTGACACCAGTCCCCAGTGTCTCCTCGGTCCCCTCAGTGTCCCCAAACCCCTCAAACCCCCCTGCCCCCACTTCCCAGATGTGTGTGACACCAGTGTCCTCAGCATCCCCAACGTCCTCATCACCAGTGTCCCCAAGCCCCCCAAACCCCCCAGCACCATTTCCCAGCTGTGTGTCCCCAATGTCCCTAAACCCCTTTGTCACCTCAGTGTGTCACCGTGCCTGTCCCCCTCTGTGTCTCCGGGCAGGTCTGGGAGGTCCCTGGGCAGGTCTAGGGGGTCCCCAGCAACCCTCCCACCTTGTGTTGTCCCCACAGGGGCCGCAGGGACATCGGGGGACACACGGCTATTCCCGAGGGCCATCGAGGGACCAGGAGATGGCTTCGAGTACGTCATGTTCCTCAGTGTCCCCACGCGGCGCCTGCGCTGCCTCTGCCAGCCCGGGCCCTTCCTCGAGGGACACCC
>NW_020957222.1:51572-55682 GCF_003031625.1 Empidonax traillii | reverse complement strand
GTAAGGGGGCCAGGAAGTGTGTAAGGGGAGTGGGGAGCCTTGGACACACGTGTGTGAGAGTGGGGGGTGTGAGAGAGGGTGGGTGTGCAAAGGGGTGTGGAAGGGGTGTGTGTGTGTGTAAGAGGACAGGGGGATGTGGAAAGGGAGTGGGGAGCATTGGACACACGTGTGTGAGGGGGGTGTGCAGGAGAGGGGTTTGTGCAAGGGGGCAGCACCCAGGGGTGTGCAAAGGGGGGGTGTAAGGGCGTGGGGGTGTGTAAGAGGGTCGGGGAGGTGAAAAGGGGGGGGCGTTGGACACATATGTGTGAGCATGAGGTGTGTGGAAGGGGTGGGTGTGCAAGGAGGGAAACACAAAGGGGTGTGCAAAGGGGGTGTGTAAGGGGGGTGAGAGGCGTTGGACATGAGTGTTAGTGTGCACACATGTTGTGGCGTGTGCAACCGTGTCACAGGGTGGGGCTGCATGTGTCGTACACGCATGTTATGGGCTGTACATGCATGTTACAGGGTGCACAGGTGTATTACAGGCTGTACACGTGTTTTATGGGCTGTACATGCATGTTATGGAGTGTACACACATTTTACGAGCTGTGCACACATGTTACAGGTTGTACATGTATATTATGGGCTGTACACGTGTTATTGGTTGTACATGCATGTTATGGAGTGCACAAGTGTGTGATGGGCTGTACACGCATGTTGCAGGGTGTACATGTGTGTTATGGGGTGCGCACTTGTGTTACAGGCTGTACACACGTTATGGGGTGCACACGTGTGTTACATGTGTGTTACTCCGTGTTGTGGAGTGTACACGTTACGGGGTGTACACACGTTATGGCGTGTTTGTGTGCTGTGCACGTGTGTTATGGGGGCACACGTGTGTTACAGACTGTACACATGTGTTATGGGGTGTACATGTGTGTTATGGGATGTACACGGGGTGTTTATGGGCTGTACACGTGTGTTACAGGAGGGCACCTGTGTCGCTGGTCCCACATGCATGTTTGGGGGGGTCACACACATGTCGCGGGTCCCCACTGTGTTCCCCCCCCGTCCCGCAGCTGTGCCCGCCCTGCCCCGCCCGCTTTGAGGGTCGCGGGTCCCCCCGCGCACCTGTGGCACCCTTTGATGTGGTGGCGGCGGGGGAGTACACGGGGGGGACACGGGGGGGGGACACGGGGGGTGGCACCAGCGGCGACACTGGGACGCACAGGTGGCCCCGCGCCACCCCCGCAGCCACCCCACTTTGTCCCGGGGAAGGTGGGGACGCACCCCTGGGTGCTCGGGGTCCCCCCTGTGTCCCCTCTGTCCCCGCCCGTGCCGGGGGCGGGAGGGTTCGGGAACTGGGGGCGGTGGGTGCTGGAGGGTCCCTCGGCACACTGGGGGTGTCCCCGCGGCTGGGGGGTGACAGCGGGTCCATGAGCGGGGGAGGACAGTGGGTGCCCCAGGGCCAGCGGGTCCATGGGGCTGGTGGCACTGGTGGAACTGGTGGGTGCCCCCGATGCTGGTGGGTCCCAGTGGGTGCTGGAGGGTTCTGGTGGGCTGGGGATGACAGATACTGGTGGGTGCTGGTGGAGGTTGGTGGGTCCCAGTGGGTAACCAATAGGTACCAGTGGGTGCTGGTGGAGGTCAGTGGTTTCCAGTGGGTGCCAGTGGGTGCCAGTGGGTACTGGTAGGGCTGGTGGAGGTTTCAGGTCCTGGTGGGTACCGGTGGTGCTGGGGGAGGTCGGTGGGTGCTGGGGGGGCTCACAGCCTCATCAACGGGGGACGTTCCCGTTACCAGCAGCCCCTCAGTGCCTCCAGTTGAGGTGGGCGCTGGTGGGACTGGCAGGTGCCCACGTTCCCAGTATCCCTCAGTGCCTCCCGGTGCTCCGGATGCAGTTTGGGGTGCCCCCGGTGCCCCCCGATGCGGTCAGTGGGTGCCAGTGGGACTAACAGGTCCCCACAATACCGGCAGCTCCCCGGTGTCTCCAGTGCCCCCAGCTGCGGTAGGTGCCAGTGGGACTGGCAGTTCCCCACGTTACCGGCAGCCCCCCCAGTGCCCCTCGGTGCGCTGGGATCCAGGAGGACTGGCAGTTCCCCACATTATGGGCAGCCTCTCGGTGCCCCGAATGCCCTCGGTGCTCCCCGGTGCGGTCGGTGGGTGGCACTGGCAGGTCCCCACATTATCGGCAGCCCCCCAGTGCCGCCGGTGCCGCCGAGACCTCGCCGACCTCTGCCCGGCGGTTCCCGGCAGGAGCGGCCCCGAAGCGGCGCTTCCCGGCACGGGTGAGTAATTCGGGGCGCGGGGCTGACTCAGCCCCCCCAATTCCCAGGGTCCCGCCGGCCGCGGGGGTCCCGGTGCCCCCCCGACCCCCCCCCGGCCGGATGCGCGGGCGGTGCCGGCCCCAAAACTGGGGCGGGTGGAAAACGCCGACGAAGCAGATTCGGGCGCGGGAGGAGGAGGGGGGAGGGTGGAGCGGGTGGGTGCGGGAGGGTCACGCGTGTGCGGGAGGGTCACGCGCGTGTGCGGCCAGAGTGGCCGCTGCGGGCGAGCCGAGATGGGCAGAGAGCACACGGAGGGAGAGGGCACGTGGGAGTGGGCAGGAGTGGGCACGAGCATTCCCGTGTGTGCTAGGGCAGGCACAAGCATCCCTGGGTGTGCCAGGGCAGGCACGAGAATCCCTGGCTGTGTCAGAGTGGGCACGAGCATCCTCGGGTGTGCCAGGGCAGGCGTGAGCATTCCTGGGTGTGTCAGGCTGGGCCATGCCAAGGCTGTGCCAGGGCCATATAGGTGCCACTCCAGTGGCATACTGGGGCTGGGCTGAGCTGTGCTGGGCAATACTGGGACCCTCCCAGTGCCCTATTGGGACTGTGCTGAACTGTGCTGGGCCATACTGGGATCCTCCCAGTGCCCTATTGGGACTGTGCTGAACTGTGCTGGGCCATACTGGGATCCTCCCAGTGCTGTACTGGATCCATGCTGCACCATACTGGGATGCTCCCAGTGTTGTGCTAGGGCCGTGCTGAGCTGTGCTCGGCCGTACTGGGACCCTCCCAGTGCCGTGCTGGGGCCATGCTGCGTTTCCTGCCCGTGTCCCAGTTGTGGCTTCGCTGCTCTCACTGTCACAGCTCCACCACCACCGCGGGGTCATGGGGGCCACCCAGGGGGGCACCCAGGGGACCCGGAGCCCCTAGAGAACCCCGGGGCCTATAGGGGACACCTGTGTCCATAGGGGGCACGGCTGCTCCCATGGGACATGTGAGTCCTGGTGACAACGTGGGGGCACTAGTGGTTCCACAGGGGACATGTGGTGCCACAGGGCCCAAGGACGACATGGAACATGGGGGGGGCACGGGAAGCCGTGAGGTGAAGTGTGAGCCCATGGGTGACGTCAGTGCAGAGGGGACATGGAGTTCAGTGGCCACATGAGCCCATGTGGGGACATGTGAGGCCATGGGGGGCACCTGGTGCTGCAGGTGACACATGAGGCCACAGAGGACATGGGAAGCCACAGGTGACATGTAAAGCCAAAGGTGACATGTGAACCCCCAAGTGACACCTCGTCCTGCAGGTGACACATGAGCCCACAGTGACACATGAGCCTATGGGGGACACCTGGTCCCACAGGTGACGTGAACCTGGGGACAGCATAGGGGTACACAGGTGACACCACAGATCCCACGTGTGCCACGGGAGCCTGGGGTGTCCTGTGACAGGGACCCATGAGAAAGACCCCCTGCTAGGGACCCCTGACAGGTGTCCCCATGTCAGGGACCCCAGGACAGGGCCCCTGTGCCAGGGCCCCCCTGACAGTGTCCCCGTGTCCCCCAGCCCACATCGAGGTGATCCCCTGCAAGATCTGTGGGGACAAATCCTCGGGGATCCACTACGGAGTCATCACCTGTGAGGGCTGCAAGGTGGGCACAGGGGATAGGGGGACATGGGGGGATTTGGGGGGTCATGGGGGACGTGACATGACAAGGGGGGGGCCATCAGGGTGATGTGGTGGGGCTGGGGGGACATGGGGAACATTGTGGGGGTACATGGGGTGACAGGGGGGATATGGGGGGACATGGGGGATGTGGGATGCTGGGAGGGTGGGAGGGGACATGGAGGACACGGGAGGACGT
>NW_020957222.1:47924-50906 GCF_003031625.1 Empidonax traillii | reverse complement strand
ATATGGGGGGACATGGGGGATGTGGGATGCTGGGAGGGTGGGAGGGGACATGGAGGACACGGGAGGACGTGGGGGGGACATGGGGTGATGTGTGGGGAGACATGAGGGACATGGGGTGCCATGGGGATGCCGGGGGGTGAAAGGGGGTGCCATGGAATGACATGGGGATGCCATCAGATGGCATGGCGTGACAGGAAGATGCCATGGGGATGCTGTAGGATGCCATGGGGTGCCATGAGTGCCTTTTCCCCCTCGCAGGGGTTTTTTCGGCGCAGTCAGAAGAGCGGCCCGAGCTACGCGTGCAGCCGCCAGCAGAACTGTCCCATAGACCGCGCCACCCGCAACCGCTGCCAGCACTGCCGCCTCCAGAAGTGCCTCCGCCTCGGAATGTCCCGCGACGGTGCGTTAACAGCCGGGACACAGCCGGGGACGCCGCGGGGACATCTCTTCTTGCACTGCCGACACCTCTGGGGACACCTTTCCCTGCCCTGGGGACACCTGGCCCCACCCCGCGGTGTCCGGCAGGGCGGGGGGGCCCGTGGTGAGCCCCGAGGGAGCGGCTCGGGGTAGAAAGTCCCTTGTCCGCCCTCCGTATATGTCACCCGTCTGCGACACGAGTGTTCCCCGGTGCCACCCGCGGTGTCCCCCGTGTCCTCGCAGCCGTCAAGTTCGGTCGCATGTCCAAGAAGCAGCGGGAGCGGCTCCACGCCGAGGCGCAAGAGCAGCTGGAGCAGCGGGAACGGGAACGGGCGGCCCAGAGGGCTCCGCTACCCGCCCCAGGTCACCTGCTGTCCCCCGCTGTACCCGCGGGCTGTCCCCGGGGGTCCCTTCCCGTGGAGGAGGGGACAAAGCGGGCACAGGAAGGGGACAGGGACAGGGGGGCCCCTGAGTGGTTCCCCCACCCTGGGGTCAGCAGCATCCCAGAGTCCCCCATGGCATCTGTGGTGGAGATCGGTGAGTGCGGGGGCGGCACTGTCACCCCTGGGGCCTGCGAGTGGCACCCGGCTGGCCACCATGGGGGTGGCACCTGGCTCTGTCACCCACAGGTGCTCCATGATGGTGGCACCTGGCTCTGTCACCCATGGGTGCCAGGTGGCGGTGGCACCTTGTCTGTCGAGGGCCACCTGCCCTGGCCCCGGTGCTGTCCCCAAACCCTGTGTCCCCTGGCACTGTCCCCAAGCCCGGTGTCCCCCCCAGAGCACCTGACGCAGAGTGTTCTCAAGTCGCACCGTGACACGTGCCAGCCCCGGCCCGAGGAGCTGCAGCGGCGGCGCTGGGACACCTTCACCCGGGAGGAGATCTGCGCCTACCAGAGCAAGGTGAGGCCCGGGGGTGTCCCCAGGAGTTCAAGGGTGTCCCCAGAGGCCCCGGGGGTGTCTCCGGGGGGTTCAAGGGTGTCCGTGGGGGTGTTCCACGTAGCTCAGGGAGGTTCAGGGGTCTTCCTTGAGTGACTGGGAGTGTCCCCGGGGGTTCGAGGCTGTCCCCAGAGGGCCTGGGAGTGTCTCTAGGAGTTCAAGGGTGTCCCCAGGGGCTTGGGGGTGCCCCAAGGGGCTAAAGGGTGTCCCAGGAGGCCCGGGGGTGTCTCAGGGGGCATGGGATGACAGTGGGTCCCACAGCCCACAGCGGAGATGTGGCAGCGCTGTGCCAGCCGTGTCACCGAGGCCATCCAGGACGTGGTGGAGTTTGCCAAACGCCTGCAGGGCTTCCTCGAGCTCAGCCAGAACGACCAGATCGTGCTGCTCAAGGCGGGTACGGGGCCACCAAACCTGAGGACACTTCGGCACGTTGTCCCCAGCCCCAGACACCCCGTCCCCAACCCCATCCCCTTGGCACAGTGCCCCCAGCCCCAGGGCTACTCCATCTCCTTATGCCCAACCCCAGGGACACCCCGTCCCTGCTGTCCCCTGCCCCACAGTGCCTGCTCTCCCCCTTTCCCAAGCTCCACTGTCTCCAGGTGGTGGGATTCTCTGGTCCCACGGGGAGGTGACAGTCCCAAGAGTCCCACAGGGAGGTGACAGTCCCACAGGGACACTCCAGCCTCCCTGGGGAGGTGACAGTCCCACGTTCCCATGGTGACAACCCTGCGCCCCTGCAAGTGGCACAACAGGTGCCCGCACACGAGGTGCCACTGTCCGTGTCGCTGTCATGGGGGGGTGTCAGGTGCCATGGAGGTGGTGCTGGTCCGCATGTGCCGAGCATTCAACTCCGACAACCGCACTGTGCTCTTCGAGGGCAAGTTCGCCGGCGCGGAGCTCTTCCGTTCCCTGGGTAGGGTCGGGGATGTGGGCAGGGGATGTGGGAGGGCACACCTGGGGACACCAGGTAACAAGGGCTGTCCCCAGGGTGCCATGAGCTCATCGGGTCCATCTTCGACTTCGCCCAGAGCCTCTGTGCCCTGCACTTCTCAGAGAGCGAGGTGGCCCTTTTCAGCGCCCTCGTGCTCGTCAACGCCAGTGAGGGGCTGCCCATGTCGCCTCCCCATGTCCCCTCCCATGTCCTCTCCCTGTGTTGCCTCCCCGTGTTCCCACCCCCTTCCTCAGTGTCCCTCCCATGTCCCCTCCCCGTGTCCCCCACTGTCCCTGCCCTGTCCCCCTGTCGCTGTTGCTGTCCCCCTGCCCTGTCCTCGCTGTCCCTGCCCTGTCCCCAGTGCCCCTGTCGCTGTCCCCAGGCCGGCCGTGGCTGCAGGACCGCCCACGGGTGGCCCGGCTCCAGCGACATCTCGATGCGGCCTTTCGGCTTCTGCTGCACCGGACCCACCGCGAGGGGCTCCTGGCCAGGGTGGGGGTATGGGAGGGGCTGGGGGAGCACACGGAGGGAGAGGGAAGTCAAGGGGGACACAGGGGAATCTGGGAGGGCACGGGAGTGGAGGGGAGCACAGGGGAGCATGGGGAGGTCTGGGGGGGCAAAGGAAGGAGGAGGGAAGTTGAAGGGGGCACAGGGGGAGCCTGGGAGGGCACAGGGAGCCGGGGTGGTGTAAGGGAG
>NW_020957222.1:45514-47480 GCF_003031625.1 Empidonax traillii | reverse complement strand
TGGGGGTGGGGGAGTCAGGAAGGGGCATGGGGGGGGCCAGGGAGGTGCTGGGGGGACGAGGGAGGGTGTAGGGGGAACGTGGAGGTGTGTGCCAGGCATGTCACCTGCATGCCAGGCACGTGCCAGGTGTGTGCCAGGCGAGTGACGGCCGTGCCCCCCCAGCTCCCTCCCCCGGGCCGGTTGCGGGCTCTGTGCTCGCAGCATGTGGAGCAGCTCCAGGCCTTTTGCCGCCTCCACCCCGGGGGGGTCTCGGCCGGCTTCCCCCCCCTCTACAGAGAGCTCTTCACCCCTGATGCCACCGAAGCCCCCGCGGGCACCCGCTGAGCCCCACTCGGGGGTCTGGGACCACCGGGACCACCCCTGCACCTGCTGAGCTCGACCCGGGAATCTGGAACCACCGGGACTACCCCTGCACCACTGACCTGACTCTGGGGGTCCGGGACCACCGGGACCAACCCTACACCCACGAACCCAACCCCAGGGGTCCAGGACCATCCCTGCACCACTGACCTGACCCTGAGGGTACAGGACCACCCCTACACCCACAAACCTGACCCCAGGGGTCCAGGACCTCTGGGACCACCCCTGTACCCGTGGGCACCCAGGATTACCTGGAGGTGCCCCATGGAGGGACCTGTTGAGATTGTCACCTGTGGTTGCCCCAGCACCTGGTGAGGCTCTGTCACCTGTTGGTGCCCACCAAGGCTCCATCACTTGTGGGTGCCCTGTCACCTGTCAAGGCTCCGTCATCCGTGGGCGCTCCATCACCTGTGGGTTCCCCATCACCTGCCATGGCTCCTGTGGGTGCCCTTTCAACCCTGGGTGCTCCATCACCTGTGAGTGCCCCATCACCTGTTGAGGCTTCATCACCCATGGGTGCCCTGTCACCTGCAGGTGCCCCCTCCTCTATCTCTGACCCCTCCCCTGGGACCCCCTAGAACTCGGGGTGGGAGGCTCACGCGTGGCTGTGCCGTCACCCATAGGTGTTCCCGGGGGGCCTCCCCACGCTGTCCCACGCCCCGGGGTGCGGCGGGGGGTGGATGCCGGGGTGTCCTCGTCTGCATTTTAAGGGAAATAAAGCCGGTTTTGGGGTCAGCGTCGCGATCCCGGCTCCGACCTACGGGACACGGGGGGACACCGTGGGGCGCCACGTGCAGCCCCCGTCTGCGTCGCTCATTGACCGCCTCTCACGTCACTCACACACGGTGGGCGGGCTCTCGTCGCCACTCTGCTCTCTGATTGGCTCCTCTCTCCTCCGCGCCGCGGATTGGCCGCTTTTTTCCCCGTTAGGTCCCGCCCCCTCTTGTGGGATGCCGCGCGGCGATTGGGCAGCGCTGCTCCAGGCGGTGATTGGCTGGGTAGGGCTGGGGGAGCCTCGTGGTGATTGGCGGAGCTGGGGAGGGGAGACACCCTGTGATTGGCTGCAGGGCAGGAGGGGCCGGGCCAGCGGCGGGGCGCGGGAGGCGGCTGCGGCGCCGGGGTCGAAGCGGGACCCAACCGGGTACAAATCGGAATCGAACGGGGGCTGGGGGCTCGCACCGGCACCCGCAGGTACCGCGAGACTACGCGGGGGGGCGGCGGCGGGAGCGCGGACGGCGGCGGCTCCGCCCCCGGTGCACCGGGACCGGGGCTGAGGCCTGGGCGGCCCTCCCCATGAGGGTGGAGGGTCGCTGCTGTGGCTTAGCCCGGTTCCCAATAACCCTGCCCAATAACCCCCGGTAACCCCTCCATACCCTCCGGTAACGCCCCGGTAACTCCCAGTAACTCTCCGGTACCCCCCTGTAACCCTCTGTAACCGCTATTATCGCCCCCGGTAACCCCCTGTAACCTCCAGTACTCCCCATTACCCCCTAGTAGCCCCCATTACCCCCCTCGATGACCCCCTGGAACCCCCTCTGCAACCCCCCGGTAACCCCTAGTAACTCCCCTGTACCACCAGTAACCCCCCAATAACCCCCCAGTAACC
>NW_020957222.1:41909-43371 GCF_003031625.1 Empidonax traillii | reverse complement strand
ACCTCTTTTCCACCTCCCCATCCCAGGACCCTCCCAAACCCCCCAAGGCTCAGTGAGAACTATCCCAAATCCCCCTTTCTCCATCCCGGTGGTGCCCCAGCGGGAAAACCACCCTTCTTCCTCATTTTCCCGGGATTCCGTGCCTGCAGGCCGGGGCGGGGAGACAGTGCGCGGGATCTGCCGGCTCTCGGGGGCCAGGGTGGATTGCGGGCGTGATTCCGAGGCCAGCCTGGCCCCAATCCGGGTCATCCAGCTCTCAGGAACACGCAAGGAGGTGGAGGCCGCCAAGGTGAGCAGGAAGGGCAGGATGGGGGTGCCTGGATCCCGCTGGATCCGACATCTCATGTATCCCCGCTGCCAGAGGCTGATCCTGGAGAAGCTGTCGGAGGACGCGGCGTTCCGCAGGGACCTGGCACAGGCGGCTGCCGCCAGGTGCCCTCGGAAGCAGCCCCTGGGCAGCCGCCGGGACACGGAGCCACTTCCCACTGGGGTAGCGGAGCAGTGGGATGTGGAGTGGGGGGAAAGAATGATACCAGCACAGCAGCTGCAGGATGGGAGTGAGGAGACAATGGAGACGGAGTCCAAGGATGGGAACGAGGAGACAGAAATTGGGAAGGAGCTGAAGGAGCTGGAAAATGGGAATGAGGAGACAGAGAACGGGAACGAGGAGCCATCAGTGCCAAAGTTTGAGGGTGAGAGTTTGTGTGGCCCTTGGCATGTGATTGGAAAACTCTGAGGAGGGAGAGGAGGGAATGAGGAGCCAGAGGATGGGAATGAGGGGCCTAAGCTTGGGAATGGGGATCTAGAGAAGCCAGAGGATGGGAATGAAAAGCTGGAGGAGCCCGAAGTTGGGGGTGAGGAGCTGAAGGAGCCAGAGGGTGGGAATGAGGAGCAGAGAGAGCTAGAGGTTGGGAATGAGGAGAAGGAGGAGCCAGAGGCTAGAAACAAGAAGCCAGAAGCTAGGAATGAGGAGCCAGGGGCTGGGAATGAGGAGCCAGGGGCTGGGAATGAGGAGCTGGGCACTGGAAATGAGCAGCCAGGGCTGGGACTGAGGCCCCAGGGCTATTCCATGCCCTGCTGCCCATCCCAGGCTGTTCTGGTCCCTGTCCCACAGTTCCCAGCCCTGATTTCAGCTTCCCTGCGGACGAGCACCTGGAGGTTTATGTGTCAGCCATGGAGAATCCCGGGCACTTCTGGATCCAGATCCTGGGCAGCCGCAGCCTCCAGCTGGACAAGCTCACGGCCGAAATGCGCCATTTCTACCACAGCAGCCCCCCCGTGAGACCCCTGGGACCCCCCTACTTGTGATAGCCATGCCACCCTCCCACATCCTCCTGTGTCCCCCCCGTGTCCCTTCTGTGTCCCCCACTTGTCACAGCAATGTCACCCATCCCGTGTCCTCCTGTGTCCCCCCCATGTCCTCTCACTTGTCACAGCAGTGGCACACCCCCTGTGTCCTCCT
>NW_020957222.1:40751-41888 GCF_003031625.1 Empidonax traillii | reverse complement strand
TAGCCCAGGATGGCAGATGGGGGGTCCTGGCAGACCCTCAGTGGGGTGCAGAAGGCCGCAGTTCTTCTGGGGGTCCCTGCTGCTGCCACCGTGTGTTACATTCTGTACCGGCGCTATCAGGACACCAGAGGTGGGTGTGGCACTCTGACCCTTCTGTGATACCCTGTGACCCCTTTGGGGACTTCCTGGGGACCCTTTGAGGACCCCCTCTGCTGCTCTGTGGGGAGGGGGAGATCCCTGTCCCCCTGTGCCTCCCGGGGACTCTTTGGCGACCTGTCCCCATGCCACGTGTCCCCCCCAGAGTCTCCCATGACCTATGTGGGGGACGAGGGGCTGGAGGTCGAGGTGAGGGTCCCCCGGAGGGCTGTGAAGTCCCTCATTGGGCGCCGCGGGACCACCATCAACCAGGTGGGTGCCACCCTGGGGCTGGGGTGGGGGACACCGTGAGCACTGGGAGCGCTAGGGACACTCCTTTTTCCTGCAGCTGAGGCGGGAGACGGGCGCCCACATTGTGGTGCAGGAGGAGGAGGAGGAGGAGGAGGGGGAGCCAGTGGTGCAGATCTGGGGGTCCCCAGCCCAGGTGTGCCGTGCCAAGGCCGCCGTCCTGCGCCTCGTGGCTGACAGCACCCCCGTGGCTGAGCAGCTCCATGTGCCCTGCAGGGCTGTCGGCAGGATCATCGGTACCTCTGTGCCCCGCGCGACCACCCTGATCACATGGGATCCCCCCCTGATCCTTTGGGCACTTTCATACCCCTTGAGACCCCCCCTGATTACATGGGACCTCCCCCCAACCCCCAGGACCACCCTGATCACACAGGGACATTCAGACCCCACCCTGATCCCACAGGGACCTTCCAGCCCCCTAGGACCACCCCCCAATCCCAGGAAGCATGTTCCTTCCCTTTCCCCTAATCCCAAGTGTCCCATCTCTTTCCTCCTAATTCTGGGGGACCCTTCCACCTCTTTTCCACCTCCCCATCCCAGGACCCTCCCAAACCCCCCAAGGCTCAGTGAGAACTATCCCAAATCCCCCTTTCTCCATCCCGGTGGTGCCCCAGCGGGAAAACCACCCTTCTTCCTCATTTTCCCGGGATTCCGTGCCTGCAGGCCGGGGCGGGGAGACAGTGCGCGGGATCT
>NW_020957222.1:35977-38343 GCF_003031625.1 Empidonax traillii | reverse complement strand
GGGAACGACTGGGAGGAGGCGGCTTTGGACGCGTTCGAGCAGCTCACAGGCTGTGCTCAGTGGGCCCCACTGGTGGCCCAGCTCTGCAGCTACTGCCCCTCTGGGCTCTGCCCCCGGCCCAGCCTGCGCCTCTTCACACACCGCGGCACACAGGTGGGGCCCCAGCCCACTGTTCCCACCACTGTCCCTGCTGTTCCCACTGCCGTTCCCACCATTCCTGATGTTCCCACCACTGTTCCCAGTGTTCCCACTGCCATCCCTGCTGTTCCCGGTGTCCCCCCTGCCATTCCTGCTGTTCTCAGTATTCCTGCCATTCCCAGTGTTTCCATAGCCATTCCCACCATTCCTGCTGTTCTCACTGTTCCTGGTGCTCCCACTGTCATTCCCAGTGTTCCCACCATTCCCAACATTCCCAGTGTTCCTGCCATTCCCACCAATCTCACCATTCCTGGTATTCCAGTCATTCTCACTGTTGCTATCATTTCTCCTATTCCTCCTATCATTTCTCTACCATCCCTGGTATTCCCACTATTCCCAACATTCCCCATGTCCCCATCTTTCTTGGTATTCTTGCCATTCCCACTATTCCTACCATTCTTCCCTGGTGTGCCCACCTTTCCTAGTATTCCCACCATTCACAGTGTTCCCACTATTCCTGGTATTCCCAATATTTCTACCATTCCCACCATTCCTGGTGTTCTCCCAGCGCATAGATGTGGGGGCGGAGCTGGTCCGTTTGGGATACGCCATCCCGGGGCCCCCTGAGGATGAGGAGGGGCTAGGGGGCCACAGCCCCCCCACGCAGGAGGAGACCCCGGTGAGCTGCTCCTGCCATTCCCCTTCCCGCTGTCCCACCAGCATTCCTGGCATGTGAGACGGTCCCATTGTCCCCAGGATGGCTCTCCTGGCTCTTCCCACTTTCCCTGGGATGTGGGATAGTCCTAGTGTCCCCTGGGATATGGGGTGGTTCCACTGTCCCCTGGGATATGAGACAGTCCCAGTGTCCTCAGGGATGGTCCTGGTGTCCCCTGGCATGGTTCCAGTGTCCCCTGGGATGTGGGACAGTCCCGATGCCCCCAGGATGTGGGACGGTCCCCAGCGTCCCCAGGATGTCCCTGGTGTTCCCAGGATGTGGGACGGTCCCCAGTGTCCCCAGGATGTCCCTGGTGTTCCCAGGATGTGGGATGGTCCCCAGTGTCCCCAGGATGTCCCTGGTGTTCCCAGGATGTGGGACAGTCCTGATGTCCCTGAGCTGTCCTCGGTGTCCCTGGCTGCTCACCCCTCCTCTGCCATACAGGACAGTGTCACCTCTCTCCCGAGCCTCATGTCTGACTCCCACCATAGCCCTGGGGATGCCCCCGACACCTCATCCTGCTGCAGCCTGCCCGGTGAGTCTGGGAGGGGACATTCCCAAGGCAATCCTGGGGCATTCCTGGGACACCCTGCTGACTTCCCTGTCCCTGGTTTTGCAGATGCCACCGGCCCTGTTTCCAGGGACACTGTCACTGTCACCTGAAGGTGTTCCCAGGGACCGGGAGCTGCTCCTGGTGACACTGTCACTGTCACCTGGAGCTGCTCCCAGTGACACTCGCTGTTCCCTGGAGCTGTTCCCAGTGACCCTGTCACTGTTGCCTGGAGCTGCTCCTGGTGACACCATCACTGTCACCTGGAGATCTCCTGGTGACACTATTGTTGTCACCTGGAGCTCCACTCAGTGCCACTGTCATTGTCACCTGGAGCATCTCCCTGTAATTGGGACACCGTAATTGTCAACAGGAGATGCTCCTGGTGACACCATCGTCACCTGGGGCTGCTCCCAGTGACTCTGTCATTGTCACCTGGAGCTGCCCCCAGTGCCACCGTCATTGCCACCCAGTGCCACTGTGCCCCCGGACGGGCCCCCGCCGGTCCCCGGGACTCTGGGAGTCTCCACTCGTGCCTGCCGTGGGAACACCCCCCCACCCCGGTGCCGGCCGCGTCCCCACTCCCCAGGAGCACGTGCTTCCCTAGTATTTCCCCTCTCTTTTGTGAGGGGGCGAGCTCTTCGTTGTCCTGGGTTAATAAACGGAAGGTTTCTCAGCGCTCCGCCTCCTCCAGGGGATGGCGAGAGGGTCCCGACCCCCGGGTCGCGCGTTCCAAGCAGGCGCGCGGCGAGGCAGCGCCGGCGGCGGGGGAAAGGCTGTGCGCAGGCGCAGTGCAGGCCCGTGGGGGCTTGGCACGCCGTGAGCGAGAGGGCTCCGCCATGTTATCATCGGGGGCGGTGGGGACGGCAGGACGGGCCCTGAGCCGGGCCTTGAGCCTGAGCCACGGGCTGGTGAGGGCTGGGGGAGGTAACGGGGGTGGGGGAGCCGGGGGGAGCAGCGGGA
>NW_020957222.1:32139-35183 GCF_003031625.1 Empidonax traillii | reverse complement strand
TGGGGGATGTTGGGGGGTGCAATGGGGAGGTTATGGGCTCTGGAGGGGGTTCTGGGGTCTGAGGGATGGTGGGGGGTGGGGTTCTGGGGTCTTAGGGGGGCTAGTGGGGGGCTATAGGCTGTGGAGGATGTTGGGGGCGTCTGGGGTCAGAAGGGGGGTCTGGGCTGTGCAGTGGGGGCGTTCTGGGCTCTGGGGGGTGCAGTGGAGGTGTCCTGAGCTCTGTGGGCACTGGGGGGGTACCCAGGCTGTCCCCACCGTGTCCCCTCAGCTCCTTCCCCTGCCCAGCCCCTCATTCCCGAGGGCTGGAATGTCGGGAATCCCCCATGCTCCGCAGGGCACGGTAGTGGTGGAGCGCTGGTGGCAGGTGCCCCTGAGCAAGGAAGGGAAGCCGCCCAGGCTGCACCCCCGGCGGCACCGCGTCTACCGCCTGCTCCAGGACTCCAAACACCTGCCCAGGGGCTCCATGGAGCTCCTTCTCACCCAGGCCGTGGAGGGTGAGCCCTTTTCCTGGAATGCTCTTCCGAGGAGTCCCCCTCCTGGGATATTTGGGTATTTGGGCCTGGGTTTATTCTTATCCATGGGGGGAAGAGAAAGAATTCGCTCCCTGTTATGTCCCGTTCCTGGTTATCCAGTGGCACAGGGATCCATCCCTCAGCTGATTTCAGATCTCTGACCCCCCAAACCCAACAATTCTGTGGAATTTTATGTCCGTTTTTTGGATGCCACCTCAGACCTGCATGGCTGGGAATTATTCCAGCATTCCCAGCTTGTATTCCCACATTTTCCTGGCAGACCTGGGCACTCGTGGGGATGTAGTGAGTGTGAAGAAGAGCCTGGGGAGGAACAAGCTCCTTCCCCAGGGATTGGCTGTTTATCCATCCCCAGAAAATCTTCGCATGTTCCAGGAGGAGAAGAAGGTGAGTGGCACCAAAGGGGCTTTTCCAGCCTCTCCAGAACCTTGGAAAAACAGGAAAACTGGGGCAAAGAGCAGGCACTGTGCTTCCAAAGCTCTCTGGGATCAGCCCTGTGTGCCTCCACCCATATTCTTGGGGATTTTTGGGATGAGATCTGCCCGATGCCTCAGGAATGGAATCTCAGCAGGAGCCTTGCTCCGTAAAATATTCCCTACTGGAATAAACCTGGAGGGTTTGGAATGGTAGGAGAACCCTGCAGGCCTGTCAAGCCACCATTCCTTCCTGCATGTCTTCCTCAATCCAAGTTTTTTTCCCACTTGTGTTCTTCAATCCCTGTTTTTTTTTCCATTTTCCCTCCTGACTCCCTGTTTTTTCCTCCTCAGATCCTGTTTTCCTTATTTATGCTCCTCAGTTCCTTTATTCTTTCAAATTTATCCTTCTAAACCCTCGTTTTTTCCCCATTTTTCCTTCTCAGTCCCTATTTTTTCCCACTTACCCTCCTCAATCCCCATTTTTCCCATTTTCCCTTACCAATTCCCATTTTCTCTTGCAGGAAGGGAAGCTGGAAGTTCTCCAAACCCAGAGCGGGGAGAAGGTGAGCAGAGAAATGCATAAATCCTGGAGCCTCTGGGGAATTCCCTTCCTCTGCCTGCGATCCCAAACTCTTCCTGAACCCCCCCCCCCGGGCCTTCCCAGTGGGAACACCGGGAATGCTGGGGCTCTTCTGCTTTTCCAGACCCTCAGATTCCTGCGGAGCTGCCGCCTGGAGGTTGGGATGAAAAACAACGTCAAGTGGGAGCTCAGCCCCGAGATCGTGGCTCGGCACTTCCTCAAGAACGTGAGGAGCCCTTCCTGCCCTTCCCAGTGCCCAAATCCCGGGATTTGGGCTTCCCAGCGGCACTGGGGGCTCAGAAGCAGCTCTGGAATTCTTGGGAGGGATTAAGGGAAGGGATAAAGATGGGCCTGGGTATCTGCCCTTGTCCTGCTGCCCTGCTACCCCTGGGGTAATTCCTGGAATTCTCTGAGTTTTTAGAGTCATGCCTGGGATTGTTTGGGGTCATTCCCGGCATTCCCTGGGGTGATTCCCAGCATTCCCCATTCCAGCTGGGGGTGTTTGTGCCCCCCCACGCACTGAAGCTGCCGGAGGAGCCCATCACGCGCTGGGGGGACTACTGGTGTGACGTCACGGTGAGGGTGGCTCTGGTGGGCACCCCCTGACCCCCCACTGCCCCCTGACACCCCCAGTTCCCCTGGGATTTTGGGGTGGCTCTGGTGCCCCCACAGGTGAACAGGCTGGACACAGTGGGGGGTGTTGGGGTGTCCCAGTGGGTTTGGAGTGTTGGAGTGACCCGGGGGGGTTTTGGGGTGCCCCCATTTCCCTGCAGGTGAGTGGGCTGGACATGGTGGGGGATGTTTAGGGTGTCTCAATGAGTTTGGGGTGACCCCGGGGTTTTTGGGATGCCCCCAGGTGAAGGGGCTGGACACAGTGGGGAGTGTTTAGGGTGTCTCAGTGGATTTGGGGTGACCCCAGAGTTTTTGGGAAGCCCCCAGGTGAATGGGCTGGAGATGGTGAGGGGTGTTTGGGGTGTCTCAGTGGGTTTGGGGTGACCCTGGGGTTTTTGGGATGCCCCCAGGTGAACGGGCTGGACACGGTGCGTGTCCCCATGGCCGTGGTGCAGTTCCTGCACCCCAAAACCAAGCGCTACCGGCACTGGGTGCAGCAGCAGCAGAAGGAGCTGCAGGCCCGCAGGGAGCAGCTCCTGTGAGATCCCCCTGACCATGGGGGTCCCAGGATGGATCTGGGGGGCTTCACTCCCCTGGGCCCTTCCCCATCTCGAGGGAACTCCGGACTGGTGTCCAGTCAGTGAAGCAGAAGCTTCTGGGACAAGAGGGAGTTTTGGGGGGCTCTGGAGTTCCTGGGAGACCCCAAACCCTGTCAAGACTCCCCCAAAAACCAGGGGGGGTCCCAGAATGGATTTGGTGGGGTTCAACCCCCCTGGAATCCCCCCTTATCACCTGTGGGGAACTCCTGGATTCTGGAGCAGCAGCTCCCTGGAAGAGAGGGAGTTTTGGGGGATTCCCAGGGGTTTCTGGAGTTCCTGTGAGAGCCCCGGAACCCCACAGGACCCC
>NW_020957222.1:27703-30432 GCF_003031625.1 Empidonax traillii | reverse complement strand
CCGGCAGCCGCTCCCCGGTGCCCATTATCCCGTCCCGGTGCCCCATAGACGGTCCCGGTGCCCGTTATCCGGTCCCGGTGCCCAGTTGTCGGTGCTGATCGCCGGTCCCGGCGTCCGGTACCCAGTGCCCCGTCCCCGGTGTTGTCCCCGGTCCTGGTGGCCGCTCCCCAGTGCTCGGTGCCAGTGGTGTCCCCGGTGCCGGTTCCCGGTGCTGTCCCCGGTGCCGGTCCCCGGTGCCGCTCTGACATCAGCACCGGGCGGGGCGTGACGGGGCGGCCCCAACTGGGCAAGAAAACCGTCTCCGGTGCCCACCCCGGTGCCGGTACCCGGTACCTGCTGCCGGTACCCAGCGGGCGGGGGCGGTTTGGGGGAGTCTCCGCCACCACCGGGGGCTCCCTCGGCGACCGCGGCCGCTGCGACCACCATGGACCGAAACGGGCGTTGACACACCCCCACCTCTCCCAAGGCTTCCCCCCCCCGCCCGGTACCGGGACCCTCCCCGAGGCCACCAGGGCGGTACCGGCGGAGCGGGCGCTGCCACATCCAGAGGGATTTTTGGGGAGCAGCACCTGGGAAACGGCCGGGACGTACGGGGAGCGCCGCCCCCCGGGCAGAGCTGCCCCCGCCCCGCCGCGCCCCGTCCCCGGAGCCGAGCCAAGCCCCGGGGCCGCCTCGTCCTTTGTGTGCGCCGGGGCACCGGGCACCGCCGGCAGCAGCGGGAGCCGAGCCCGGGGAGCGGGGATAGCGGGGAGCGGGAGCGGCCCCGGGGCCCGGGGACCCCCCGGCGGCCCCATGAAGGAGCCCGACGCCATCAAACTCTTCGTGGGGCAGATCCCGCGGCACCTGGAGGAGAAGGACCTTAAGCCCATTTTCGAGCAGTTTGGGAAAATCTACGAGCTCACCGTCATCAAGGACAAGTACACCGGCATGCACAAAGGTACCGAACCGTCGCGGCCACCAGACGAAGGGCCGCGGCCCCCCCGCCTCTCCGGGAAGGGGCGGCGGGGATGGGGGAGCGGCGGCGGCGGCCCCCCGGCAGTGGGGAGGGGTGCGGGGAGGGCCCCGTGGTAACGGCCCCGGGACCGGGAACAGCCTCGCAGTACAGTACCTGGGACCAGGAACAGCCCCCGGGACCAGGAACAGTCCCCAGGACCGGGAATAGCCCCGGGATATGGCCCCCGGTACACGGAATAGGCCTGGGATGCGACCCCCAGTACCCGGAATAGTCCCGGGATATGGCCTCTGATACCGGGAACAGCCCCTGTTACCGGGAATAGCCCCCGATACAGTCCCAGGTACTGGGAACAGCTCCCAGCACCTGGAATGGCCTCCAGTGGCGGGAACAGCCCCGTGATACCGACCCTGGTACCCGGAACGGCTCCCGGTACCGGGAGCAGCTCCCTGCCCCAGGAACAGCCCCCAACACCGGGAATAGGCCCGTTATACAGCCCCCGGTACCGGGAGCAGCCCCATGACACGGCCTCCAGTACCAGGAACAGCTCCCGGTACCAGGAACAGCTCCCAGCACCAGGAATGGCCCTGCTGTACAGCCCCTTACACTAGGAATAGCCCCACGATACAGCCCCTGGTACTGGGAACAGCCCTCGGCACTGGGAACAGCCCCTGGTACCAGAACCAGCCTTGTGATCCAGCCCCAGTACCGGGAACAGCTCCCAGTAACAGGAACAGCCCTGGCACTGGGAACAGTCCCCAGTACTGGGAACAGCCCCTCGAGCAACCCCATGTTCAGCCCTGGGGGATGGGAACAGCCCCACATACAGCTCCCAATGCCAGGAACAGCCCCTGGTACTGGGAACAGCCCTCATACTGGGAGCAGCCCCATGTACAGCCCCACATGCAGTCCCTGCTATTGGGAACAGACCATGTATAGCCCCAGGTACAGCCCCAGATATTACCCCCAACATTGGGAACAGGCTCTGTATAGCCCCTGGTATCAGGAACAGCCTCCGGTACAGCCCTTGGTACCAGGAACAGCCCCCGGCACTGGGAACAGCCCCATGAACGGCCCCCAGTACTGGGAACAGCCCCATGTAAAGCCTCTGACACTGGGAACAGTACCTGGGACTGGGAACAGGCCCCATACCAAGTACAGCCCCACAAGCAGCCTTTGTCACCAAGAACAGCCCCACAAAGTGCCCCATGTACAGCTCTGTGAACAGCCCCTGGTACTGGGAACAGGCCTCATACAGCCCTGGGCACCAGGAACAGCCCATGGCACAGGGAACAGGCCCTGTACAGCCCCAGGTACAGCCCCTGGCACTGGGAACAGCCCCCATACCAGTTACAGCCCCACCAACAGCCTCTGTCACCAAGAACAGCCCCATGTACAGCCCTGGCACCGGGAAGAGCCCCATGTAAGAGCCAAAGGCCTTGAGCAACACCCACAGCTCAACCCACAGGCACAGTGCCCAGGTACAGCTCTGGGCACTGGGAACAACCCCAGGTACAGCCCTGGGTGTCAGGAACAGCCCCATGTACTCCCATGGGCACCAGGAACAGGCTCACACTCCTCAGCCCTACCCAGGTGCCCCGAGTCGGGGTGTTGGGGTGTTTTGTCAGGGTGTTGTGTCAGGCTGTTGTGTCGGGGTGTCAGGTGGGTGCTGTGCGGGTGACACCTGGCTCTAGGGGTGCCAGAGAGTGTTGGAGTGTTTTGTTGGGGTGGCGGGGGATGTTGGTGCCAGCATAGGGGGTGTGGGGGTGTTGGGGGG
>NW_020957222.1:22200-24544 GCF_003031625.1 Empidonax traillii | reverse complement strand
TCACCCCCCAGGACATCCCCCGCCCCCAATGTGGGACACCCCCCCCCAGACCACCCCATGTTCATCCCCAAATCATCCCAGGGACACTCCAATAATGGGAGACCCCCCAGGGCCACCCCCAAATCATCCCCGGACCACCCCCTCAGTGTGGGACCCCCCTGGGCCACCCTGTGTCCATTCCCATCCCTGTACTATACTGCATGTCCCCATTCCCCAAAGGATGATCCCCTCCCAGTGAGGTGTCCCCGTTCCCAGGGGTCCCAACTCACCCCAGTGCCCCCTTATCCCCATTCCTGGGGCTCCCAGCCCACCCCCATGCCCCCTTATCCTCATTTCTGGAGGTCCCTGCCCTCCCTGTGGTGTTGCCCCCCCGGTGTCACCAGTGCTAGCCTGGTGCCCCTATTCCCATGGGGTCCCTGCCCTCCTGCTCAGGGTGTCCCTGATTCCCCAGGGTCCGTCCCCACTGTCTGTGGGGTCTCAGCCCCATGTCCCCCATTCCTGCCCTTCCCTGGGGGTGTCCCTTATTCCTGAGGGTCCCTGCCCTCCCCACGGGGTTCTCCCCCCACTGTCACCGGTGCCACCCCTGGTGTCTTGCAGAGGACCGGAAGCTGTTTGTGGGGATGCTCAGCAAACAACAGGCGGACGAGGATGTGCGGAAGATGTTTGAGCCCTTCGGCACAATCGATGAGTGCACTGTCCTCAGGGGGCCCGACGGCACCAGCAAGGGTGGGGCACCCCAAAACCTGGGGGGCACAGCAGGGGCCTGCAGGGCAGGCATGGGAATGGGGGGAAATGGGGAGAGGGAAGAATTTGGGGGGAGGGGGAATGGGCAGGGATGGGGGTAAGAGGGTCTATGGTGGTGCTGGAGAGGGTTTAAGGGGGTCCATGAGGTCAGGGGGTGATGGGGTTTGATAGCAGGTTGATGGGGGTGGGACCTCCCTGTCCCGCCCTGACTCGTTGTCCCCAGGCTGTGCCTTCGTGAAGTTCCAGAGCCACGCGGAGGCCCAGGCGGCCATCGCTGCCCTGCATGGGAGCCGCACGCTGCCGGTGAGTGCCTGGCCTAGGCACCGCCCTTCCTTATCCTTAGCATCATCCTCTTCCTCATCCTCAGCATCCTCATCATCATCCTCATCCTCTTCATCATCCTCGGCATTGCCCCTTCTTTATCCCCAGCACCCTCCCCTTCAGCATCCTCATCATCCTCCGCACCGCCCTTCATCATCCTCAACATCCTCCTCCTCATCATCATCATCCCCAGCATCCCCTTCATCATCCTTGGCACTGCCCCTTCTTCATCCTCATCATCATCTCCTTCATCACCCTCAGCATCCTCCTCCTCCTCATCTTCCCCTTCAGCATTCACACCATTATCGTCCTCATCCTGGTTACAACCCAATCACCACCCCGCTCCCTGCCCCACTGTCCCCACTGACACATGGTGTCCCCGTGTGCCCAGGGTGCCTCGTCCAGCCTGGTGGTGAAGTTTGCGGACACAGAGAAGGAGCGGGGGCTGCGGCGGATGCAGCAGGTGGCCACCCAGCTGGGCATGTTCAGCCCCATCGCCCTCCAGTTCGGCGCCTACAGCGCCTACACACAGGCGGTATGGGGGGCACGAGTGCAAAGGGGACATGGGGGCGCTGGGAGCACAGAGGGGCATGGGGGACGCCGCAGGTGCAGGACCACCCTGAAAATCCAACAAGAGGTTGTCGGGGTGATGGGGGGTGGGAGGAGATGGACACCTCGATCATGGGTGTGATGGTGTTGGGTGGTGGACACTAGGAGAGGATGGATGTTGGGAAGGAATGGACATTGGGAAAGGGTGGACACTGGGAAGGGATGGACATGGGAGGAGATGGACGCCCTGTTCTGGGGGCAGGTCGGTGGTCCCAGGGGGGTCATGGTGGCTGTGCAGTGCCAGGCATGTCCCTTGTGCCTGGAGGGGTGGGTCGGTGGTCCTGGGGGTGGGTCGGTGGTCCTGGGGGTGGGTCGGTGGTACCAGCCGTGTCCCCACAGCTGATGCAGCAGCAGGCGGCCCTGGTGGCCGCTCACTCCGCCTACCTCAGCCCCATGGCCACCATGGCCGTGCAGATGCAGCACATGGGCACAGTCAACCCCAACGGGCTCATCGCCACCCCCCTGCCCCCCTCCTCAGGTACTGCGGGCACCGCGCGGGGGGCGGGGAGGGGGCACCGGGGAGGGGGTTGGTAGGGAAAGGGACACGGGGCAGGGGGGCGCATGGCAAGGGGCAACGGAGAGAGTGAGTGGTGGGCACCGGGGAGGGGGCATGGGGCATTGAGACACCTGGCAACGGGGAGAGGGGGCGATGGGGACAGGGACACCGGGG
>NW_020957222.1:21046-21680 GCF_003031625.1 Empidonax traillii | reverse complement strand
CAGGATGTGGGGGTCACTGGGGAGAAACAGCTGGGCTGGAGGACATCGAAGGTGGAGACAACTGGGAGTGGGGACACTAGGGAAGGGGACACCAGGGGAGAGAAACCTGCGATCGGGACGGCAGGGGAAGGGATACCAGCGATGAGGGCACGAGGGGAGGGGACAGCAGGGATAGGGATGCCAGGGGTGGGGGCCCCGCAGTCGTGTTGCGGGTGGGCCGGGCCCCCCCCCAGAGCCCGGCGGTGACGGGGGTGTCCGCGGTGCACCCCCAAGGAACCAGCACCCCCCCGGCCATGGCGGCCACGCCCGTTCCGGCCATCGCCGCCCCGCTGAGCGTCAACGGCTACAGCCCCGTCCCCGCGCAGCCCGCGGGACCCCCTGCCCCCGACGCCGTCTACGCGGGGGGGGTTCCCCCCTTCCCAGGTGAGCCCCGGGACCCCCCGGAACCCGGTGACCCCCTCCAATCCCTCCCCCCCCAACACCTCCTCTGCCCCCCTCCTTCCCAGGTGACCCCTGGGACCCCCTGGGATCCCCCTGCCCCCCGTAACGCCCCCTCTGCCCCCCCCAGCCCAGAGTCCCGCTGCCCCCGGGGACCCCCTGCAACAGGCATACGCTGGGATGCAGCACTACACAG
>NW_020957222.1:2041-16147 GCF_003031625.1 Empidonax traillii | reverse complement strand
ATGAGGAGAGGAGGAGTTTTCCCTGGATCCAAAGTGGGAGCACTGGGAGGGTTATTGCTGAGCCCCAAAGGAGGGGTTGAGGGGTCCCAACCCCCCCCCCCAACATCCCCATTTCCAGTTTTTCCAGGGCCATGGAAAAAATCTCACTCAAATCCAAGAAAAATGGCTTTTCCTGGATATTTTTCCTCCCAAGCCATGGAAAAATCCTGCTCAAAACCAGGGAAAATGGCTTTTCCACCTTAATTTTCCTCCTGGGAGCTGCTCAGCCACCTGGAATTGTGGATAAAATCTGCTCAAATCCAGAAAAAATGGCTTTTCCAGGTTATTTCCCCTCCCTCCCAAACCATGGAAAAATCCGGCTCAAAAGCTGGGAAAACCCCTTTTTCAACTTTTTTTTTTGCCGCCTTGCTCCTCTACCCGATCCATGATCAGATCACCCCCCCAAACCTCCCCTGCCTCGGGATCCCGGAATTCCCCAGGAGCCACACCCCTCATCCCGGACCCCTCCAAACGCCCCAAAAAGCAGGAATACTCATCCCAGAGCTTGAAAACACTGGGATCCCTGTGCCAGGAGAGGCTTTTCTCTGGGATTCTACTTCCTTTTTGGACTTTTTAATCTCCAAATAGCGATGGATTGGGAGGAGAAATGGGGGTAAAAAACCCTTCCCAGAGGAGCTGCCACACTCTGGAAATCCAAAGGGACAACTCCCATGGATCCTGGCCTGGAGCATCCCCAGGAAATGAACTTTTTAGAGGCTCTTTTTTCCAGCTTTCAGAGGGATTTTTTCCCGCAGAAAACAAGGAATTTTTTTGAAATTCCAGTTGTAAAAAAACAAGGAGAAGCTCCTCCCCTCCCCCTTTCCCATCATCCCCCCGGCATTTTCCCTGCCTCGGTTTTCCCTGTTTTCTCTGAAATTCCATGAACATGACGGGCACAAATGAGGTTTTCCTTAATTAATAATATTTAGTTGGGGGGGATTTAATTACATCGGGTGGGGGAAGGGGGGGTTAAGTGGCCGCGTCCCTCTGCTGTGACCGGACCAGCTGGAAAAGGTTCTGGAAAACAAGGAAAAGGAGGCAGTGAGGGACGAGGGAGGGGCTCTGGAGCTGCAGGAAAAGGGGATACGGTGCGGGGGAAGGAGGGATGGAGGAGGGGAGGTTGGGAATGGTCAGGATTCCAGTTTGGGATGAGGGGGGAGGGCAGGGAGAGTGGCCATGGCCGGAGCATCCCCATCCCGTGGGATTGTCTCCATCCCTCTGGAGCGTCCCAGTCAATCCCCCTGGAATATCCCAAACCCACAGGACCATCCCAATCAATCCCACTGGATCATCCCAAACCCACGGGTCAGTCCTCCCACTATTCCAAACTTTTCCACGCTTCAAGTTTTCCCACTACTCCCAGCCCTCCCACTATTCCCAGCTCTCTCACTGCTCCCAGCTCTTCCCTGCCTCCAGCTCTCCCACTCTTCCTAGGTTTCCTACCACTCAGCCACCATATTCCCAGATCCAGACCGCCCTGGATTCCCAAATCCAGGCGCTCCTGGATCCCTCCAAGAATTCCAGGGCTTTGAGGGACACCCCAAACTCACACAGGAACACCCAGAGTGGGTGGAATTGGGCAGGAAGCGGGACCACATCCCAGACCACTCCCTGATGTCCAAGGATTTGCTCCCCAAACTCCTCCTGGGAATTCTGGGAGAAATTCCAGCCTGGAAACCTTCTTCTCCCCCCTCATTAATTAAACAACGCAGGGTTGGATCCAATGCCAGAGCAAAACAAAGGACAGGAACTCGGAGTGGGAATATGGAGGGAGAACAGCAAATCTATCCCTAGGAACGCCTTCAAGGTCAGAAAGGGGGATTGGAAGAGCTTGGGAATCCTGGAAAACCATGGAGAACCATCCTCAAGGATGCCACGAGTCTCCAGGCTTGGAAAGAGGGATCGAAACAGTTTGGGATTCTGGAATTTCATGGGAGAACAGCACATCCATCCCTGGTGGGGATCATATGAATCTCCAGGCTTGGCAAGAGGGATCTGTGGAGATGGGGAATCCTGGAATCCCATGGGAGAAGTGACACATCTATCCTGGGGGAGATCCTATGAGTCTCTAGGCTTGGAAGGAGGGGTTGGCAGAACTTGGGATTCCTGGAATTTCATGGGAGAACGAGACATCCATCCCTGGGGAGCTTCCAAGCTTGGAAAGGGGGATTGGCAGTTTGGGGTTCCTGGAATACTGTGGGAAAATCCCATGGGAGAAATGGCACATCCATCCCTGGTAGGGATCATATGAATCTCCAGGCTTGGAAAGGGAGATTGGCAGATCCTGGGATTCCTGGAATCCCACGGGAGAACCATCCGCAAGGATGCCATGAGTCTCCAAGCTTGGAAAGAGGGATCTGTGGAGACTGGGAATCCATGGGAGAAGTGGTACATCCATCCCTGGGGGGGGATCCTTTGAGTCTCCAGGCTTAGAAAGAGGAATTGGCAAAGGCTGGGATTCCTGGAATCCCATGGGACAAGAACACATCCATCCCTGGGGAGCCTCTAAGCTTGAAAAGAGGGTTTGGTAGAGGTTGGGATTCCTGGAAAACTACAGGAGAACCATCCCTAAGGATGCCACTAGTCTCCAGGCTTGGAAAGAGGGATTGGAAGACTGGAATCCTGGAATTTCATGGGAGAATGGCACATCCATCCCTGGGGAGCTTCCCAGCTCGGAAAAGGGGATTTGTGGAGACTGGGGATCCTGGAAATCCACAGGAGAATCCCATGGGACAAGAGCACATCCATCCCCAGGGAGCCTCCAAGCTTGGAAAGGGGCATTGGTAGATCCTGGGATTCCTGGGAAACGCCAGCAGGGCCAGGACACGGTAACAAAGACTCTGGGATCAAATCCAGCAGGAAAAGATCCAAGGGGATGGTAGGGGATTATCCATGGATGCTTCCAGGTAAATCCTGGAGCAGTTTAAAGGCCTGGCTTTAAATCCTGCTTGGGATGAGCAAGAAAAAGGCCGGGAAAAGAGGGATATTCAGGAGCCCAAGTGGAGGTTACTCCCGCTCCCAGCGGTGCTTCCAGGGGGATTTAGGGATCCAGCATTCCAGGATAACACAAGAACCACTGGAATCGAGCCTCTGATCCCAGAAAAGTTCACCCCCTTTCCACTTGCAGCTCTGGAGGAGGGATTTGGGAATCACAGCGTCACGTTCCAGGCAATCCAAAGCCAGGAAGAGCCTGGTGAATTCCCGCCTCAAAAGCCAGGGAAGAAGCACAAAGTTGCCCAGGGAAAAGCAGGAGGAGGATAGTCAGGTCTCCCTTCAGGAAGCCACTGGGAAAAGCCTGTGGAATTTCCTGGCAGGGGCTGGAGCAGGGAAGCAGGAGAGACGCCGGATCCGGCCAGGAATGCCCCGAATCCGGGTGTTTCCCGGTTACCTTGCTGCACATCCTGTCATTCCTGCAGTTTTCATTATCCTGGTCTGCTGCCTCCTCCTCCACCTTGGCAAGGGAAAAAATACAGGGAACAAGGATCAAAATGGAGGGATAGGGGACAGTGAAGAGCCAGGATGGGCACTGGGAGGGATTCGGGGCCATCCTGGGATTCCAGAGCTGGGATCGGGTTCATTCCAGGGACTAGGAGCCAGTGGGGGGAATCCCAGGAAGGTCCCAGTTCCAGCTGGGACATGAATCCCAAATCTGAGATGCACAGGGAAGGCTGGGATGGATTCAGGCCGGGCATTCCCAGCTCCCTCCTCTCCAAGGGGATTCCTTGGGAGATTCCTGTTTTGGGGCTTTCCTGGAAAGCTCTTCCAGGTTTTTACTCCCCTGTCCCACTGCACACACCCAGAGGGGAGCAGGGATGGGCTCCCAGAGGAGCAGGAAAATTCCAGGTAGGGAGAAAGGGGTTATCTCAGGATTATCCCAAACATTCCCATCTGCACCAGCCTTTCCCCAGGATTATCCCAAAAACTCCCATTTGGGCAAGTCTTTTCCCACAATTATCCCAAACATTCCCACCCGCACTAGGTTTTTACCACAATTATTCCAAAAATTCCCACTTGGACAAGGGTTTACCCAGGATTATCCTTCCCAGGATTATCCCAAACATTCCCACCTGCACCAGCCTTTTCCCAGGATTATTCCAAATATTCCCACCTGGATCTCCTCATCCCAAAGCCGCAATGTCCCAACCCCAGATTCCATCTTTCCCCCACTCACATTCCTGGGATTATCCCATACCTCCCCAGGGGGAGGGAGCTGTTTTTAAGGCCCAGGAGAAGCAGTGGTCCCTCAGAAATCCCTGGAGAAGGGAAAAGGGGGAATTCTCACCTCCTTCCTCCACTTGAGCTCGCAGAAGACACGCTCGAAGCACTCGTGCATGTAATTGAACTGCGGAGACATGGAGCGGGGATGGAGCCAGGGACCCCACACCTGGGACAATCCAGGGGATCCTGGCGAAATCCAAGGATCCCACACCCCGGGACATCCTGGACATGCCAGGAGATCCTGGGAGGAGCCAGGAGCCCCACAGGGGATCCAGGGACAATCCAGGGGATCCAACACCCCGGGACAGCCACAGGGGATCTGGGGAAATCCAGGGGATCCCACACCCTGGGATAGCCACAGGAGATCCTGGGCAATCCAGGGGATCCTAGATATGCCAGGGGGGGCAGAGGGGATCCAGGGATGATCTAGGAGATCTTGGACGAGCCAGAAGCTCCAGAGAGGATCCAGAAGGTCCAGAGGAGCTCCAGGGAGGACCCAGCAGCTCCAGAGGAACCAGGAATTCCAGGGGAGAACCAGAAGCTCCAGGGAGGAACCAACAGCTCCTGGAATCAGCCCTACCTTCCATCCCCAGGGATTCCTTCCCAGCCCTCCCTCCTCAGCACTGCTGGAGCCTGGGAGTATCCCAGGTTCCCTACAGGGAACTGGGAGGTTCTGGTCTGGGAGTCAGGAGCTCCAGAGAGGAACCAGGAGCTCCAGAGGAGTTAAGAGATCCAGAGAGGAACCAGCAGCTCCAGGGATGAGCCAGGAGCTCCAGAGGAGAACCAGGAACTCCAGAGAGAAACCACGAACTCCAGAGGAGCTCCAGAGGAACCAGCAGCTCCAAGGAAGAACCAGGAGCTCCAGAGGAACCAGCAGCTCCAAGGAAGAACCAGGAGCTCCAGAGAAGCAGGAGTTCCAGAGGAGCTTCAGAGGAACCAGCAGCTCCAGGGATGAGTCAGGAGCTCCAAAGGAACCAGTAGCTCTGGGGATGAGCTCCAGAGCAGCTCCACAGGAAGCAGCAGCTCCCGGGATCAGCCCTGCCTTCCATGCCCAGGGATCCCTTCCCGGCCCTCCCTTGTGGAGCCCAGGAGTCTCCCTGTTTCCGGGGGGTATCCAGGGGGTCAGGACACTCACGTAGGGGGTGAAGATCTTCACCCACCGCGGCTTCTTCTCCCCTCGTGCGTACTCAAAGCAAAAGGCCATTCCCTCCTCGTCCGTGTCCCAGCGCTGCATCTCCTCCCATGCAAAGGCAATCACCTGGTTCTGGGGAGACACACACAGGGGAGCCATAGGGAGACCAGGGGAGTCCCCAGGGACCCCAGTTGTGCCCCCAGAGACTCCAAGACTAACCCTGTGGATTTAGGGGGGACAAAGTCCAGGTACAAATCCAAGGCGTGAGGTCAGGGCTGACCCCAAGGACCCCAGTTGTGCCCCCAAAGACCCCAGCTGTGATCCCAGGGATTTGGGGGAATAAAGTCCAGGTACAAATCCAAGGTGTGGAGTCAGGGCTGACCCCAGGACCCCAGCTGTGCCCCCAGAGACCCAAGTTGTGCCCCCAGGACCCCAGTTCTGACACCAGAGACCCTAATTGTGCCCCCCAGGCCCCCCACTGGTGCCCCTCCTCACCTCAAGCTGCCCCTCCTCGGTGCAGGCGTGCAGTTTGAAGTGCTGGATGCTGATAGCCGTGATCACGTGGCCCTTGCGCCGGGAGTCGCAGGAGCAGTGCGGGAACAGGATCTCGTTGTAGCCCTCACACGTCCTCAGCATGTTCAGGTACTGCCACACACACAGGCAGGCTCATCCCAGCACTTAAGCCCAGCTCAGCAAGGCTGGAGACCCCCCAAGCGGCCCCAGACCCTCAGCAAGGCTGGATCGCCCCTGAAACAGCCCCAGACCCCATAGGGAACAGGATCTCTTTGTGCCCCTCCCACATCCAGGCACTGCCCCACAGAGCCCAGGAGAGGGGACTGAGGCCTTCCCAAGGGCTTATCCCGGGATTTAAGCCTGGCTCAGCAAGAGTATCACTCACCATAACCATCTTCTTCTGCTCACAGAGCTTCTGTAACTGGTAGGATTTCTCCTCAGCTTTAATGTAGCCTTTCTTGACATCATCCACAGCCTTGGAGGCAGAGGGAAAAACAGGACAGAAATTCCAGGAGTTGGGCCTGGAGGAGTACCAGGTCTGCCCTGCCCCCACCCCAGCTGCTCCCAGCCCCAGTTCCAGCCCCAATTCCAGCACCACAGAAGCTCCAGGATAGGATCGTCCCCCTGCCCTGAGACCCCAAAGGCCTTGGGGGGCTTCAAACATCTACAGAGGCTTTGGAAAAAGGTCCCCTGGGAGGAGAGGATGGATTTGGGAAGGTTAGGATCTGGTTGAGGACACTCCAGGGACACAGATCTGGAAGTTCTGGCTCCTGGAATGGCAGCAGAAAAAGGGGTTTCTCCTTTAGGATTGAGCAGGTTCCTCCTCTCAGTTCCCAGGATTGAGCCACTTCCCTCCCAAAAAGGGAGGAAAAGTTGGAAAAATCCAGCCTGAGAAATGAAATATTTGATAACTGTGACTTTTATATGGATTTATATCCGAGGCTCAGCTCGGACAAGGAGGAGTTGGGCTCTTTTCCATCCCAGGAATTGCTCAAATCCATGTCCCCATCCTTCTAATCCAAGACCCCATTCCTCAAATTCAAGTCCCCATCCCTGTAACCGCTCAAATCCAAGTCCCTATCCCTGGAACTGCTTGGATCCGAGCTGGATTCCCCTCCTGGACTCCCCAGAAACCCCGAGCTGCTCGTTCCCAGCACCCCGAAGAATTCCCAGCACTTCGGGAACAGCTCCAGGAGTTAAAACCGTAAAAATCTGGGTGGGATTGAGCACAGCGTGACTCAACCCCCTCCTGAGGAGCCTTCCCTGGGATAAAGGAACAGCAGGGACAGGGTAGGGGAGAGCAGCCGGGCAGAAAGGGACCCGGGAGGTTTTTAAGAGCAGACTGGATGTGGCATCAGTGCCATGGGCTGGGAACCACAACGAGGTTGCATCAAGGGTTGGACTTGATGGTCTCAGAGGGCTTTTCCAACCTTGCTGATTCTGTGATTCTGTTATTTTGTGATTCTAAGATTCTATGACTCTACGATTCCAGGACTCTGTGATTCATGATTCTATGATTCCATGACACCATGACTTAATAACTCCCTGACTCCATAACTCCCTGATCCCATAACTCCATAACTTCATGAACCTGTAACTCCATGGTTCCTGGGATCCCACCTGGTGGAAGAAGTACGCGAGGGCCAGGTCGTTGTCGTTGAGCAGCTCCTCCTCGGCGGGCGTGAAGAGCCACTTGCGCAGTGTCAGGCATGTCCCCGGCACGGCCGATGTGTAGTTCTGCACGTACAGCTTGTGGGGAAACTCGTTGGGAGCCAGCTTCCGCACTGGGAAAAGCACGGGAGACAGGGATCAGGGCACCAGGAATGCTGAGAGAACCAGAAGAGAACTGGGAGAACTCGGGAGGGGAGACTGCGGGGCTGGTGGGGCCAGGAGATGGAGTGTGTCAGGTTGGGGTTGAGGAGAGAATTCCTGGAAAGTTGAGGGGTTTAAGGAGTTAAAAATTCCCAGAATGTTGAGGGGTGTAGACAGTTAAAACCCTTCCAAAGTGATCCCAAACCCCTCCAAAGTGACCCCAAACTCTTCAAAATTAACCCCAAATTACCCCAAACCCCTCCAAAGTGCCCCCTGTGGAATTTGGGCTGTGTTTTCCCAGTGGCCTCGGCAGCTCCAGGCCAGATTCCAGGATCTCTGAGGGCTTATCCAACCTCAGTCTCCCTGATTCCCTGCATCCCAAGGGTTCCAGGACTCACCAAAGGAGTGGTTGATCACCTCGAACAAGGCGAAGTAGTTGGCCGTGACGCTGTCCATGCCCACCTTGGCAGCCACGGCCTGGAAAATACGGAAAACGGGATGAGCAACACCCAAACTAGCAGCTCTGGGGCCAAGCCAGGATTCCCAAGTATCCCCCGCCACAGAAAGCCTGAATCCCACTCTTCCAGCAAAGCCAGGTGGGTTTTTCTAGGGATTAGAATCACCCCACCACACGGGTTTTAAACTTCACCACGAGGGACATTTACTCAGGTCATGTGTCCTGACGCTTCCCAGCCGCAATTCCCAGCGGGAATGACGGGAATGGCTCCCTCCTGGGAATGTTACTCCATCAGCATTCAGCACCCTGCGATAATCCCACAGCCAGGACTCACTGAGGCCATATGGAATTCCACAGGCTATGTCCCAAACATCCTCCCAAATCCTACCTTATCCCCGGGATCCTCTGCTCTTTCCCAGCCTTCTGTCCCTCCCTTCCAGCAGGATTTTTAGATCCTTTTTCCAAAGGTTGTTTCTCTGCACCACCTCATTCCCCCCAAATCCATGGACCCAATGGATCCCAATCCTCCAAAAACAGCAGGAAAAAGTTCCCACTTTCCTGCATTCTCCAGGTTTTCCCCTTGTTTTTCCACTTAAAACATGGATGCTCTGGCCGTTGCACACCTGGAATCCAGTTCCTATCTTTAATATTCTTATTATCCTTGATATCCTCGACATCCAACCCCCTGTCCCACCACGGAGCCACAAGGATTGATGCGCTGGCTGCCGGAATTGATCTCGGATCCAACCCCTCCACTCGAAGCCTTTCCAGCTGGGGGAGGCTCTCCAGGAAAACCAGTTCTCAGTAAGTTAAAGAACTCCCGAGGTGCTCCGGGGAAGGCGTTTTGGCATCCCTGCCCTGTGCTGGGCGTCACCCGTGCCCAGGTGCCATCAGGACAGAGGCAGGTGGGGCGTTCCCAGCATTCCAGGGTGGGTTTTCCAGGTGAGGGAGGACAATCTCAGGCATTCCAGAAGAGGGAGGGCATTCCAGGTGAGGGAGGAGGAGCCTCACCTGGTACACCTGGTCAGTGGTGCTGTTCTTCTTCACCCGCACCGTCACTGTCGTCACATCTGGCAGTGCCACGCGGAGCTCCACGTCTGACACCCCATTGTAGTTCTGGGACAAAGATGGGAAAAGATGCCCCAAATCAGTGTCCTTTGCACCCAACCTCCACCGCTGGGCCTCAAACTCCAGCAGGATTGAGGAATTCCGGCGGGATGAGGAGCTGGGAGGAGGGAGAGGTGCTGGAGGAGGGATCTTCTCCCAGGGAACGGCAGGATGAGGCCTCAAGGGAGAGGTTTAGGTGGGATATTTGGGAAAATTCCTTCCTGTCAGGCATCAGAAGGGCTGCCCAGGGCAGGGGATGAGTCCCAGTCCCTGGAATTGTCCAGGACACGTGTGGATGTGGCACTTGGGGACAGGGATCAGTGGTGGCCTTAGCGCTGCTGGGTTGGACTTCATGGGCTCAGAGGGCTTTTCCAGCCTTAATTCCGTGGTTTGTTCCCATGGAATTCGACTGGAGCTGCCCAGGTAGGGCGACCCACCTCGTCAGACTCCGACAGGAATTCCTGCATGATGTCACTCTCGCCAATGACCCGGATGGAGCACACTGCGAGACACAGGGAGCGTCACTTCTGAGGGAACAGGGGGCCCCTCCCACCCAGGAACGGCCCCTGTCCCACCATCCTGACTTATCCTGAAGGGAATTCCTCCACCTGGGTCACTTCCTGTCCCTTGAGTCCCCTCCTGTCCCCTGGGTCCCCTCCTGTTCCCTGTGCCCCTCCTGCCCCCCCATACCCCCGTTTACATCCCCATTCTCCATGTTTTGGGCTCTCCCCACGAATCCAGAACCTCTCCAAGCCGGAGCAGCCCAGGCAGCCTCCCTGGTTCCCCTCTCCCACCTCCCAGGGTAGCAATTCCCAGCTGCCGTGCCCAAGACCTTTCTCCAGGTACTCCTCCAGGCCCCTCCTGCGGGCATCCAGCTGCTGCTCTGACAGGGAGAAGGGCCACTTCCCAGGGAGCCGCGGGAAAGTGAAGTTGGCAAATTCCCGCTTGAGATTCTGGTGCAGGATGGCGAATTCCCGGTAGCGCTTGGAGCAGAGCTGCCGGCCCGCCATGTAAACGTTGTACACCTGGGATGGGGGACAGGGAATGCTCAGGGAAAGTTTCAAGATCCCACTGGGACAGCCTAGACCTGCCCACCCTGCTGGGGACTGAGGTAAACAAGGAGGGTTTGGGATACAAGGAAAAATTGGGATGGGGAGTTAAATAAAGGAATTTGGGGAGATGGGGGATGGCCCAGCTGCTCCCAATACCCGGGAGCCTCGTGAGCCCCAAAAATTGGGATTCAGGATCATGGATACTTCCCATGAGACACAGAGAGACCCCAAAATGAAAAATTGGGATGGGGAGTTAAATCAGCATATCCCGGGAGACGGAGGATGGCCCAGCTGCCCCCACTGTCCAAGAGGCTTGTGGTGGACAAAGCCCCAAATCTCGGGATCCAGGATCATGGATACTTCTGACAAGAAACAGAGAGATCCCAATCTCCTTGTGTTGCATTGAAAGCCCCAGATCTCAGGATTCAGGATCAGGGATACTTCCCAAGAGACACAGAAAGATCCCAAACTCCTCGTGTTGCAGCCCAAGCCCCAAATCCTGGGACTCAGGATCATGAGACACAGAGAGATCCCAAAGCCTTCATTTTGCATCCAAAGCCCCAGATCTCAGGATTCGGGATCATAGACACTTCCCATGAGACACAGAGAGGTTCCAAAATAAAAAATTGGGATGGGGAGTTAAATAAACAAATCCCAGGAGATGGGGGATGGCCCAGCCGCTCCTGATATTCGGGAGCCTCGTGAGCCACAGATCTCAGGATTCAGTATCATGGATACTTCCCACAAGACACAGAGAGATCCCAAATCTCTGCTTTTGCATCCAAAGCCCAGATCTTGGGATTCAGGCTCACGGACACTTCCCCTGAGGCACAGAAGGGTGGATCAAGCTTCCCATTCTGGGAGGATCCCTCTCATCCCAGGAGACCCGGAAATCCCACGGAAATCTCCCAAATCCCTTCCCGTCCCAGCAGAAAGGCCCCGAACTATTCCTCAAATTCTCACCACGAACTTCTCGCCGTTCTGCTCCACGTGTTTGTAGGTGGGGATGGAGATGGGCACGGCCTGTTTCTCCGTGTAGTCGTAGAAGGATTGGCCCAGGGAATCCTCTCCGGGATCCAGGCTCTCGGCCTCATGCGGGGGTACCGACAGCACCGTCAGGATCAGCTCCTTCTCCCCGGCCCGGATCAGATCCACCACCTGCTTGTGGGTGGCCCCTTCCACGTTCACCCCATTCCTGGGGAGAATAAACAACCACAGGTCATCCCAAAAGCACATTCCCAGGGAATTCTCCACTCAGAAAGTTGGGGGGACTCCATGGAATTCCCTGGTTAGGTTTGAGGTTCAGTTTTCCCGCCGGTGGGTTTTTGGGTTAGGAGGGAACAGGTTCCACTTGGAGATAGGGAGGTACCTGGAAGGTCTTAGGAAATTTAGAATATTCTTAGGATATTAAAATGATATTTAATATATTTAACATATTTTTTTGATACTTAGGAAATTTAGAATATTTATGGTATTTAGGATATTTAAGATATTTTTAAGATGCTTTTAGGATATTTAAGCTATTTAGGATATTTAAAATATTTTTAACCTATTTAGGATATGTAAAATGTGTAAGATATTTTTAGGATTGGAATACGGGAAAATAGGAACATTGGAGCTTAGGGATATTGGAATATAAGGATATTGGAAAACAGGGACATAGGGATATCGGAACACTGGAACGTAGGAGCATTGAACTGCAGGAATATCGGCACAGGAAAACAGGAATACAGGGGTGTTGGAATATAGGGATACTGGAATGTTGAAATATAGGTATACAGACTATTGGAATATTAGAGTACGGGAATACAGGAACACAGGGATAGTGGAATACAGGATATTGGAATACAAAACCACAGGATACTGGAATACAGGAATACAGGGATATTGGAATAGAGGGATGTTGGAATACAGGAATAGAGAGACACTGGAATATAGGGATATAGGGATACAGGAATACAGGCATCTAGGACACCGGAATACAGGAATACAGGGATATAGCATATCGCAACATAAGGCTATCGGAATACTGAAATATACGAACAGGGTTGTTGGAATGCAGGACAATTGGAATACAGGAATATTGGAAATCCCGGAATACTGGGTTATTGGAATGCAGGGCTACTGGAATACTGAAATATTGGAATCCTGGAACACCTGGCAGTGCCACAGCACCCAGGGACAAACCAAAGCCACTTCTCCCAGGGAATACACAGATAAACCAGGAGGGAATTCCCGCTCCATCCAGCTGCTGTGCTACTCGTCCACGGAGAGGGACATCCAGCACATGGAAACTCCCTCATTAACCATCATTAACACAGCAATTAATTAATCCCAACCCACCCTCAGGCGGGTCCTCACCCGTCCTGGTCCAGAATCCCAAAATTCCAGCCCCAGGCTCCAAACCCGTCTCGAATTCCCAACCCAGCGCTTGGAGTGTTCTCAAAACACTTCGGAAAGAGGGAAAATGTCAGCCCAACACCCCCAAAATCCCCCCCAAATCCCACTCCCCCCGCCCCCAACACACAGACACTGCTCATCCACGTGCAGAATTCCAACCCCCTCTCGGTGCTCCTCCCAGGCGGAAAAAAAAAAAAGGAGTCGGGAACTGGGTCAGATGGGAAAGAGCCAAATCTCAAGAGGGATTTCTGTGGCCATGGGGGTGAGTCCAGGCAGCTCCTGAGAGCCACTGCTGCCCTTCTGAACATTCCTGCTGCTTGGAAATCCCTGGAATTAACTGGGAATGGGGCTTTTGCCAACCTGGCATGAAGTAAAACTCCAACAGGATCTGGAGGAATCCTTAAAAAACCCACCCCGAAACCCCACAAGGCAAAGGGAAAACCTCCCCAGGAGGGGCCTCATGTTGGAATTTGGGAATTTTATCCCTAAAATTGCCCCCCTGCCCTCCCCAGGAGGGCCCTCGTGTGGAAACCCAAGGGATTTTATCCCTAAAGATGCCCCCCTGAGGTCTCCCAAGTTGAAATTTGGGATGTTTATCCATAAAAATGCTCCTATGCCTTCCCCAGGAGGGTCCTTACATTGGAATTTGGGAATTTTATCCCTAAAATCTCCCCCCTGACCCACCCAGGAGGGTCCCAAATCCCCAGTGACCCTCAAACCTAAGATGGGGGGAGGACGTCCCCCCCTCCTCACCCCCACTAAGGGCTACCCAACGCCCCCCTTCCCTCTGCCTCAATCAGAGACCTCCAAAACCTCCACAGGGGACCTCCAAAACCTCCCCAAGGGAGGGAGGAACAAACCAGCCTCCCAACTCCTTGCTGAGGGGGGTCCAGGACTCCCCCAAAGCCAGACGAGCCCCCCAATTCCGGGCCTCCTCAGGACCGCCAGCAAGGGGTGGGGGCTCAATTTCGGCTCAGCCTCCTGTCCTCAGGACCCGTCAATCCAGGGCCCCCTGAAGACCCCCACAAAGACCCAGTGAGGGGTGGGGGGCTCAATACCCCCTTCTCACAACATCTCCAGCAAAGCACTGTCAGGACCCCCCCAAACTCCCACTGAGGGGTGGGGGGTTCAGTTTGGGCTCAGCTCCCCCCCTCCTCAGGACCACTCAATCCAGGGCCCCCTCAGGCATCCACCAAATCCTCAGTGAGAGGCGGGGGGGGAGGGTATCATCTTCCCGCTCCTCACAACACCCTCACCAAAGGACCCTCAGGATCCCCCGCAAAACCTCAGTGAGGGGTGGGGGGGGTCATCCCCCCCTCCTCACAACATTCTCACCAAGGGACCCTCAGAGTACCCTCAGGACCTCCCCAACACGC
>NW_020957222.1:0-1880 GCF_003031625.1 Empidonax traillii | reverse complement strand
TCCTCAGTGAGAGGCGGGGGGGGAGGGTATCATCTTCCCGCTCCTCACAACACCCTCACCAAAGGACCCTCAGGATCCCCCGCAAAACCTCAGTGAGGGGTGGGGGGGGTCATCCCCCCCTCCTCACAACATTCTCACCAAGGGACCCTCAGAGTACCCTCAGGACCTCCCCAACACGCTTCAAAACCCCCTCCATCACCTCCCTCGTGCTCCCCACGGTCGCCCCCTCCCCGGGCAGGGTCTGGGGGCTCTGTGTGCGTCTGGGGGGCGGCTGTGCAGAGGAGATCGGGGGGTTTGGGGGTATATGGCGGAGATGGGCAGGGTCTGGTGGTTTGCGGGAGGGTCGGGCAGTGTGTAGAGGGCTCTGAGAGAAGCGGGCAGTGTGTGGGGGTCCGTGGGGTGACGGTCCCTCCTGCCCCGGGGGGCTGTGCGGGGGGGTCGGGCAGGGCCGCGGGGGGCTGTGCGGGCCGGGGGGCTGCGGGGTGGCGGCCCCCTCGTACTCACACCTCCAGGATGCGGTCCCCCTTGCGCACCCCGGCGCGGTCGGCGGCCCCTCCGCCCAGCACGGCGCTGACGTGCTGCAGCGGCGCGTACAGCTCGCCGTTGATGCTGCGCAGCTGCCCGCCCTCGCTCACTTGCCCGCGGACGTTAAAGCCGTAGCCGGACTCGGACTTGACGATGCGGACAACGCGGGGCCCGCCCGGGGGACCCTCCCCGGCCCCGTTCCGCGCCCCCGGCCGCGCTTCGCCCTCATCGTCCGCCATCTTGGCGTCCGCGCACGGCGCGCGTCACGCGGAACGGACCTCGCCGGCCGCCGTAGGGACGCGCCGGCCCCCTGCGGCCGCGGGAGCTGCTGGGAAATGGAGTCCCGGAGGGGGGGAGAGGGCTGGGAATGCTCCCCGGCCGCAGGGGGTGATAGGAAATGTAAACTGGAAGGGATGGGAGAGAGTGGAGGGTGCAGAGCATGCACGAAGGGCGTAGGAATGGCGGGGTTGCCATGGGAACGGGGAGTTGTTGTCATGAGAACGGGGCGAAGGGTTAGGGTTATTTTTAGTCTTTTTTTTACAGACATTTGCCACCTTCAGAGGAGGCACTAATCCCCACGCAGCTGAGCAAGGGCTGCGGGGGGTGCAGCAGGGTGCAGCGAGCTGGGGTGGGGCTGTGACTCGGGGGAGGGTGTGCGCAGTCCCCCAAAACCCGCACCCGACCCCAGCCCAAAAGAACCCCAGAGCTGGCAGCCCATGGCTTGGACAGGGGCACTCTGTGCTGGGTCAGGAACTGGCTGGAGGGCCGGGCCCAGAGAGTGCTGCTGAACGAGGCTGCATCCACCTGGCGACCGGTCACCAGTGGTGTCCCCCAGGGATCAGTGCTGGGACCAGTCCTGTTTAACATCTTTATTGATGATTTAGATGAGGGGATTGAGTCAGGAATCGGGCCTGGGAAGGCCTGGGAAAGCCTGGCCAAGCCGGGGAAAGCCTGGGCAGCAAGTGAGCAAGGAGCTCTCCTGGAGGCTCTTATGTAGGCTCCCTTGGCACTTGCCGACGAACCTGACCCACCCCTCAGTCGCCTGAATCGGATCGGAGGAGGAATCGTGCCGGGGAAGGCCTGGGGAAGCCTGGCCAAGCCGGGGAAAGCCTGGGCAGCAAGTGGGCAAGTAACTCTCCTGGAGGCTCTTCTGTAGGCTCCCCTGGCACTTGCCGACGAGCCTGACCCACCCCTCAGTCGCCTGAATCGGATCTGAAGGAAGAAGGGTTAACTGAAGCATCTTGCTACAGGGGCCCACTATTCTCCCCCCCCCCCATTTCTCTACCTTGCTCAAAGGAGATCTTGTTCTGTACCTAAAATATTTACAGATACATAGAACAAAGAGCCCAGAGGTA
>NW_020957221.1:37084-41996 GCF_003031625.1 Empidonax traillii | reverse complement strand
TTTGCTTGCATTCCCACCTTCACCACATGTCCAAGCAGGGCATCTTGGATGCTCCTGCATGCAGCTTCTGGCTGCCATTCCCCAGCAGGGATGAGAGCTGGAAAATGCAGATGGATAATGGCTGAAGAGAGGCAGATTCATGGGCTTTGCCTGTGAGGCAGGTGGTGCAACTGGGCAGCCATAAAGTTGCCAATAAGCGATGCAGGGAACAAAGCTCAGGCTCACATGGTGCCTTCTGGGTGGAGGGCCTGCCAAAGATGGAGATGTTTGGTTACTCTTCATTCCTGCTGAGGGCATGGGTCAGAATTGTGTCTCTCCTGTGCTAACCCTCAGCTTCATAGTTTGCAAAGGGATACTATGCATCAGGAGCCTTATACACAGATTACATGGAAAGACACAATATCTTGAGACTTACTGGCTTGCAAATCTTACACAAACAGCAGACACGTGCTCCTAGTTTACAAGAGGAAGGAATGTACTTTTCCTTGCACAAGTAGTCTGCATTTGATGACTGCAGCTTTCTGGTGCTGAGGTAAAACAGATTGTAAGGAGTGTTACTAAAAGGATACTTTCTCTGCCCGTAATCCCCCACCCCATGATGAGAAGCAGAAGCTGGGATGCCTGTCTCCTCCCAAAGCACAACCAGCAGCAGCTGTGCACCGCAGCAGGGGCGCCAGCAGCTCACGACCCCAGTGCTGCTGTTTTCGAGGTCATCAGCCGCGCTGCACTGCTGGGACCACCACAGCAGCTGCGGGGCCTCTGCCGTGAGCTGTAGATGTAAGCAGAAGTTCTGGCCTGACTCCCATGAGCTCTAGAAGGAAATGTCATTTTACTTCTCAGAAACGTGCAAGTGATGCACAGAGAACTAGTGCAGGAAATATGGGAGGACATAACGCAATTTTCAGAGGCAATCTTTCCTGACTCGCAATTCCTCATAGCAGCAATTAACCTCAGTGCAAAGCAAGTGTGAGGTGCTGCCAAGCCAGAGAAGCTGTATATATACCCAGAGTACAGCTTATTCTCCTACACATTATTGCACATGGAACAGCACACAAGTGCATCAAGCAGAAGAGATTTCCATTTCAAATTGGTAAAAGCTCTGTTATTTTCAAGCTAAAAGAAAGGTAAGCTGGAAACTACCAAATTGTTTCCCCAACAGTAGTACTGAATAGGCCCCTCATGCCGACAGGATCATAAATAAAGCTGCTTTTCCAGCAAATTGGTACTTGGAAGGCTCTCTCCCACATAGTGTCTCTACCTGTGTGTTGTGGAAGTGAATTGGGAGAGCAGTAAGATCTGTAAGATTAAGCCCCCAAATGCCAACCTTATGCCTATTTGCTTTAGACATTTTCTGGCACATAAGAAGGGATTAAAAACCAAGAAATTATGTGAAAATGAGGGAAGAATAGTGGGAGTCTTTAAGTATGAGCTGTACGTCCACATTGCTAACTAATGAGGAAACCAATCCAAATGTAAGCAGTACACAGATGTGAGCTTTTACTGCCCAGTGCTCTGGGTTGCTTGAGTAGAAAGCCCCACTGCACCAAAATCACAGGTCAAAAATCAGAGTTTCCACTGTGGGAGTACCTTGTTCAATTACAAAACCAAAAGCAAAAACACTGAGATTTCCTGTCAGTGCAAAATTCTTGGGAAAGAATAATGCAAATCAATCCTGATAACAGCATTTAGAAAATTTAGAAACAAAACTCCATCTGGAAGCTCTATGAATGTTATAGGGGCCAGGACCAATTTATCTCTGTGTGGGCATAAACATAGGGAGGCACTACACCTTCACACCCAGCCTGAGGGGTCATCTCTGCTAATGGGCCATACTAGACTGGCATAATAGACAGCTGCAAGGACCTAGACCATCAAAGATTCCAAAAATATCCCAAGACTCACAGAGTTAAATCACCCATTTTGATACTCCCCGCCCTGGGGGAGATACTGGGCATTCCCATCTGAACCTAAGCATACGTAATCTTGGGGGTTTAGGACTTGGGTACCACTCGTCAGATCCAGAGGAGGACCAGAACTTCCACAGGACTGCCACTGCCACTCTCAACAAGACTGCAATCATTACTTCGACAGAACTGCAACCGTCACCCAGACCAACAGGCTTTAATTTCCCTTTACTTTGTACCCAGGGGACCACGTGGTGTTCAGCACAGGGGCTAATGAACACCATTTTGTTCTTGCCCCAGCGTGGTGGGTTTTATATCTGTCTTTGGGGGTTAAAACCAGCTTTCTCTGTATCACTGTATTTATTGCAATCTTTTTAGTAAATTGTACCTCTGACTTGTAATCTCTTGAGTTGGGTTCATTTCTCCTCCTGGTTTACTTTTAACCAAGCACAATGCCCTAGCTCCTTTGCCACCTGGGATTTCCAGATGCCTTTGACTGGGGCTTCTCAGCGTATTCCCTAGGGTATGATTCCAAGGAAATAAGACAGGTTGAAAGGCCTGTTGGGCCAGGCTCAAAAAAGCTGTCTGCCTTCTGCAAGATGGTTCCTCAAAATCAATGTTCTACAGGGACATTTGCTTTCAGGGAAGAGATACTTCATGGCATCAAAGCATCCTCCAGGAGACTTCCCAACTAGCTCAAATGTGGACACCCAAGGAAGGAGTGCTGTCAGCACCACTCCACAGAGATCAGATTTCAAATCAATTCAGAAATTCTCTGTCCATTTTGCAAGACATACCCCTAGGAAAGAAAGGGGGACAGTGGGTGATTATCAGATCCTGGTGACAGGCACCTTGTGTGGTTATAAAAAGCATTCTCAGGGTCACCCTGCATGGATAGTTGACCAAACTCATCTCTCAGTTTCTGTTAGGTATCACTCTATAAAACAAGATGGGGAAGTACTAGCATGGCTGTTGTGCGTCTTTCAGCCTCTCCAGTGTTTCTTCTGGTTATCATCACATTCAAACCCCCCTTTTAGTTTCTAGCAAAATTTGTTTAACTCTTTTTCCCCCCTCTGGTCTGTGCTCACAAAGGAAAAGAAAAGCTGCCATCACCTTTGTGAGGAAATAACTTGCCTCTGTGCTTCACTGAATCTATTAGATGGTCAGGGTGCCTTCAAAGCTGGGACTTCCCCTGGTAATCTTTCCTGGGTGCTTGCTTGCCATTGCCATGTGTGCATAGGTGCTGTGTTGCTCAGCATATTGACAGCCAGGGTCATGCTCTTGCTCCCAGACACACTATCCTCTACTGTGGTATCCACTGGAGTGGCACTGGCATAGGCAAGATTGAGGGAGACATATCAGCAGATGGCCACCAGGTGTGGACTTGTGGCTGCAGGGTTAGTTATGTCCTCACCTCTCCCACCGTCTCCATTGGCTCACTCCCCTGCAGAGCATCCAAGCTGTGAGAAATGCTTTTCAGGAAGTTCTGAACTGCGCTAAACTCTCTGTCAACAACTGCTTGCAGGACAACTATCTGGGAATTTCACTTTCCAGGCTCACGTGGCACTCTGAGATATAACTACCTGGTAGGAGGCTTGCTTGGGAGTTTGTGCCTGGGTAGGTGGTGGTTGAATAACTTCCAGGGGTAATCTGGATGTGCAGCTGAATAGAGGAATATCCCCTCTCCTGGAGACTTTGCCAAGCTAATGCAGGCTTCACACATGCCTCACCAGCTAATATGAAGGAGGATAATGGTGGTACGTGCTGCTGGCTGGAGTTGGTACGTGTCACCTGAGTGCTCAAATACAGCTTGGACATCAATGTGTGCACTTCCATGGCAGGGTAATACGATCCCCCATGACTGCATTTCCAAGAAGTCTTTTATTTTTGTCCTGGAGCGTGAGAGGTGGTTGAGTCACCCCCTTTTGACAGCCAGGTCCCTGGTGGGTACACAGGCTATCCAGTCTTCACTTTATGCCATCTTGGACAGCCAGCCCAGGGCCACCATAGCTTTCTATTGGCAAGGTCCTGAGATCTCCCTCTTTATGTCTGCTTTGTTCTACCCCAGAGCATGTCCCGTTGCTGGGCACTGGCACCAGCTCTTGCTACATCAGTCCTTCTTTCTGCCTTTACTAAATTCCAGAGCTGCTGGACACCCAGAGGTATATAAAAATATCTGCTGATGAAAATTCTGATGTGAATACTCCTTTGCAAAATGCTGTACTTTCCTCTCTGGTTTCAGAAGGAAGACTTTACCTCTCTGCCAGATTCTGCCAACTTGTGTTTTGTGACTGAATTAGGGGAATGTATATGTTTGTCCCTTAATAAGCAGTCAATAAACAAAATCCTTTGTGCAGATATGAATGTAGAGGGTGTAATTTCCTCAGTAAGGAAACCCTTTTTTTCTGTAATCAGGGAGTCTTTCGTCCTGGCTCACATCAGCTTCAGTTTATCAGCCTTTGCTGACAGCATCCCTCACTTGGGTCATCCAAAGAGGAGAGATGAGGAGAAGAAAACTATTGCTTGTCATAGCTGCGGGCTGGCAGAGTCACAACAAGTTGATAGCAAAAAATAAATTTCTTTTGTCCTGTTAAAAGCAAGGACTGAATCCAAGAACTCTACGACAATAGCATTTTACATTCTCAGTTCCCCCAGTACTTCACAGCTTGGGCTGGTGGTGTCACTACACTGTGCCATGGTAAGTTGTATTTGACAAGTACATTTAAATGGATGTTACTCAGTGTACCCATCCCATACATTCTATTCTAACACAAGGACGCGGCGCTGTCACCGCAGAGACCCGGGTTCGATTCCCGGTTGGGGCCACTCCCTGGGCAGATGGAGCTCGTTAGCCCTGTAAGGCAATCCATCTACGTCCTGAGGACCTCGCTGCCACCGTCCAAGCGTGCTTGGCCCCGGCAGATGAACCTCAGGATTAAAGGGTGGGCTCAGTTCCGCGCACACTGTGTCTCACCTAAAAAATCCAATGCGCAGGCTGGAAGGTGTAA
>NW_020957221.1:35584-36800 GCF_003031625.1 Empidonax traillii | reverse complement strand
TAGCCCTGTAAGGCAATCCATCTACGTCCTGAGGACCTCGCTGCCACCGTCCAAGCGTGCTTGGCCCCGGCAGATGAACCTCAGGATTAAAGGGTGGGCTCAGTTCCGCGCACACTGTGTCTCACCTAAAAAATCCAATGCGCAGGCTGGAAGGTGTAAAGACCTTCCCCGGTTCTTTGTTCGCGAAGACTGGCCATTACTTTACTTATGTCCCAGTGGCCAGACTGTAGATTGCCAGCCTACAGGATGACAGGATATCATGCTAGCTACCATGTGATCACTTATATTAATAAGGGCAACTGTCAGTCATTGCCTTCTATGACGATGGAAGAGGAGGAACATTACCAGCAGGTCAAGGGACCTGATTGTCCCCCTCTCTTAAACACTTGTGATGCCAAGCCTGGAGTGTTGGCTTCAGATTTGAGCTCTCCAATACAAAAGAAGTATGAACATACAAGAGGGACACCGGTGAAGGTGATGGATGTGGATCATCTCTAGATGAGGAAAGGCTGAGAGAGTTGTGACTGCTCAGCTTGGAGAACAGGTGGCTTGGGGGTATCTCATCAGTAATTATAAATATCTGAGAGGGTAGTAAAGACAATGGAGCCAGACTTTACTCATTGTGCCCAGTGACAGGACCAGAGGCAATGCACACAAACTCACAGGAGGCCCTGTCTGAACATCAGGAAACACTTTTTTAGTTTAAGACTGACTGAGCCCTTGAAAAGGTTGCCCAGGCAGGTTGTAGACTCTCCAGACTTAAAGATATTTAGAACATGAGTGGACAGAGTCCTAGGCAACCCTGCTTGAGCATGGACGTTATGCCAGATGGTCTCCAGAGGTCCCTTCCTGCTGCAACCACTTTCAGGGAAGTGACATTTCCTGGCATTAAAGTATTCATGTTGGTTTTAACTGAGGTCTCACATGACTATAAAATCCAATGTTTGTAGGAAATATTTTCCCATATATAGGAGAACAGGTGTCAGACAACAGAAAAAAAAAAAAGACATTTTAATAGGCTCAGTACGATTGTCACAGTTAAACATCATTGTACAGAAGGAAGGCTCTGAAGTTCACCCTTTTGTGGGGTTTATAGAGGTGTTACTGGGAAGCAGTTTTTATCCATAATGCATAAAAGACTTTGAGATAAGACCGACGTCTTTTACCTCCATATGACTCATCCAGAAAAACTTATTGTTACATATTTTGATCTGAA
>NW_020957221.1:17960-35075 GCF_003031625.1 Empidonax traillii | reverse complement strand
ATAGGAGAACAGGTGTCAGACAACAGAAAAAAAAAAAGACATTTTAATAGGCTCAGTATGATTGTCACAGTTAAACATCATTGTACAGAAGGAAGGCTCTGAAGTTCACCCTTTTGTGGGGTTTATAGAGGTGTTACTGGGAAGCAGTTTTTATCCATAATGCATAAAAGACTTTGAGATAAGACCGACGTCTTTTACCTCCATATGACTCATCCAGAAAAACTTATTGTTACATATTTTGATCTGAAATAAGCAAACATGAAGGAAGTTTATCTAAGTCAACAGCTGTCATGTCTGTAGTCACTCCTGTGTAACTTTAATTGTTGTTGTATGTTTGTCTTGTGCTACTGTACAGGAGAAATATGGAAGATCTTGTTTTTTACAACCAGCTGCTCTGAAACCACAGTATTGTGTACCCTTTTACTGCAATCACACACTGAAAAGCCAGGCCACTAAAAAGGGAGTTGAGGTCTCTCAAGTCTGTTCTTCTTGAATGAACACTAGAATCACAGAATAAAGAGATAATTTTGATGGATTTATATACACATGAGTATTTTTAATTTTCTAGAGTATCTATTTGGTCAAATCTCTTGGCTTATGAGGAACAGAAGATAAATAAGGGTTGGATATTACAATTTATTGTGGAGGCATGAAAATTATAGCTGAGACTACTTTGGAAGACTTGCAATAGCATAAATTTTCAGATGGTTCCTAGCTGGCATGGGCGCTGTTTCCAGACCATGTGTAGGCTGATGCATGCCAGGCATCACAAACTCCAGGTAGCCCTGGCTGCTGACTGTCATCAATCAGCTTCTGATATGGCAGCATTCCACTCCAGAGAGAGATCTCCCAGCGTGGGCCAAGGGGAGTGGAAAGGGTTTCTCACTGTTTAGCAGTGGTACACCATATACACCAGGCAGTCAAGGAGAAGCTCTGAACAGTGTAAGAGGAGTTTGGGAGCAGGTAATATTTGGGAAGACAAAGTCTCAGTTCTTACTGTGCTGGTGGAGCTTATTTTCCCTGGTGCAGCACTAGTCTCTCACCCAGTCATGGCTCTTTGTCCCAACTAATCTCCACACCCTCTCCTTACCAACCTCTATCCATGCTAGTCTCCTTACCCTTTCCTACACTCCTTCATCCAATTTATGCCCACAGGATTAATTTTTATCCTGTTTGGCTACAAACTGCTCTTTTCTAGGCAGATTGGGCCCATGAGTCTTGTTGTTTGGAGCACAGATGGGAGAAGTTTTCTTCCTTCATTTTTATGTCACATGCTCAAGCTGCAGTTGGTGCTGATCTTCAGAGCTGGAGAAGGTCTTGTTCTGCCTCCAGATGAGCTTTGCTGGCTTGAGCTGGTGCAGTCAAGAGTCCTCAGGGAAGGTAAATGTTAAGACTGCAGAAATTTCTGCTAGGAATTAAATTGCTGCATTGCTAAGAGGTGACCAGCTTTGGGCAGCACTTTTTTGAGGATGACTCATTTAGTTTGGCAAGACACTGTCTTTGACCATGGTATATCATCCTCGTGCCACAGATCTGCTGCTGCAGAGATCTGGGCAGAAATATTCTTTATTGCTTCTATGATGTTAGTGCTAAGACACCGACAGTAACAGTTAAAAAAAATGGGATGAGAGTCTAGCACACAAAATCTTTTGAAGTAATAAGGAGCAGGTATGGTCTGTGGAGCAGAGAGGCTATAGCACAGAGCTGAGTGTATAGAAAAGAGCTGGAAGAACTTTGGCAGGAGGAAAAGCAGTGGGCACTTCTCCCTAGCTGACCATTCCCAGCTGCCAGAAATTTTCATTTCAATCCCTTTTATGATCACATGTGCCCTGGATTTTCCTTTAAATCTATACTGGGTTTTGATATGTTGAAACAAGCTGGAGTTTCCCTACTGCAAAATTTTTAGAGGGAGAGGATAATATGGCTCAGTGCTACAATTCACTGGTCTCCCAGTGTGCTCCAACATAGCAATGCTCAGCAAGAAAATACAGTCCTTTCATGAACACTGTCTGTCGCTTTGTTGCTGCTGTGTTGGAGTTGGATATTTTGACTCAAAACACAATTTAGCATGCAAGGATTGTTCTTGGGATCTGCCATTGAAAAGCTGGAAGCTTCTCATGGGAATTTAGAGGGATGAGCATTTTGCATGATTGATCCCAGCGTTCTGAAACAAGTTCATCTGTAGAGCATGAGATATAGCCTATAGAAGGCAATAGTGCTGCATTACTTAAAAGTTGCTGGCACACACTGGGCACTCTAACTAACTCTCTCTGACAAAATTATTTTGTTTGGAAAACATATCAAAGCAATCTGAACATACAACTCTTAAAAACTCCTTTCAGATTCTCCTGAGGCAACTCAAGATTTATTCAGTTGACTTCAAGCATGGCAGAACAGCATCTGAGGTAAAAAGTATGGGCTGTTTGCGTTTGCTTTGCCAATATGTGGCTGTTGGGAGATCCTTTGCAGATAAACTGATTTGTGTAACAGAGCATTTGCAAACAAGGGTGCAAATTTGACACTGTAATGTGATTAATGACAACAGAACAGCGATGTAGTAGGGAGTGCCAAAGAACTCTCTGATCTGGAAGCTGATTGGCTCTTTGTGCTGATGAATGATACCCAGGTGGATTGTCAGCTCTGGCACAAAACACAAACAAAACTTTCAGGTTATTCAGTGCCATGCCTGCACTGCACAATGAGTTCTTCTGAGGGTACATCAAAGGTCCCAGGGAGGGAAGAAGACCACTGATTGCTCGTCTTTGAAGTGCCATATGAAATCTCCTCTATGCCTACAATGAACAACAAGTACTCCTCCTCTATGCATAGCATACAGCCATTGGTTCTTGTCTCCCAAAAAGGCTTTTAGCTCTTGTCTGCCCCTGAGCTAGCCTATGGTCTCTTGTTGCCACTCCATCTCAGGTCTGTGCCCACCCACTGCCACTGACTGCCAGCAGAGGGTAGAGAGAGTGCAGGATGAGGAGCACCACCTCCTAGGCAGGGTGGATATCTATAGGATGACATCTGCAGTATCTTGCCTTCTCTTGAGAATGAAAGGCACTTATAGAGACAAGCCCATGTCTAGAGATGTATGTTTGGAAGAGCCAGACCTATGAGGGATGGGCAATGAAGAAGATAACCTTTTCACTCTTTGCCTCTCTAGCAGGTTAGCTGAAGTAATAAGGAGTCTAAGGGCTCCTGAGGCAGGAGAGTTTGAGGAGAGACAGTCGATAACGGTTATGCTGAAAAGTAGTTGGTTAAGAACCAAATTAGAAAAGGTTAGTCCTTACCTGCTTTTGGTCTTTTTAGTAGTGACAGAGCCCTTTTCTCTATATTCTTAATTTCTCCATTCCTCCAGGTGGATGTCTTGGTGAACTATTTGTGAGGATGGCTAAAAAAAAGTATGAGGCAATTTAAGACAAATAGCAAATGCCTGTTTTTAATACTGCCTTTCTACCAGGACACTAACCATGCTGTTGTCCTGACCTGGGGTCAGCAACAGGAACAGTCTGGTCCCAAACAAAGGCTTTTAGGCTTTTTCTCTGCATGTGGGTCCTTTTGGGCTGCTGGTGGCATGAGGCCACCACCAAGAGCCCTGTGAGAACTACATGATGTAGCATAGTCAAGGGACTGAGCTACAAGGATGATTCTTGTGGTGGTGGGAGATCCCCAGGGACAATTTCCTTGTCTTCTCAGTCCCTGTTGATGTGTATTCAGACAAAATGCGTGTTCCTGTGAGAGTTAATGTGTGCTGCAGTCCTGAGACTGCAAATTCTGACAGCTGTAAAGCCCCACTGTAGGATGGAGATATGTTGTTGACATGGGTGGATTTGAAAGAAGAATAACTGAGAGATGTTTTGAGAGCTGAATAATCTTCCTTATTTTTTCATTCTTTTTTTTTTTCTTTAATAGGCCTTTCAGTAGCAAAGGCAACTCCCAGCAAAGGCTGGCATCTCATTGTCTCAGGCATCATTCAAATACTTATTAAAAGATTTCTTTATTTCAAAGAATTTACAGTCTAAATAGGGCAGACAAAGCCATGCAGGAAAGATGACCACATCTACACAAGCAAATAAAGTACAAGAGGGCCTATTCTCTGGCCCTTCGGGCCAGTCGCGGTGTGGGTTGTGTCCACCCGGCTAAGCACTCCCCCACAGTGACTGGGAAAGGGGGAACTCCTCCATCCAAGCTGCCTGCTGGGGCAGTCCCTGCTGCATGCTGTCCTCTGAACTGTGCACTGACATTGTCTGGGGGAAACCAAGTCAGCATGGACCAAAGCCATGTGAGAGAGTGTGTTAACAATTAAAGAGTGTAGACAATCGTGGGCCAGTACTTAAGTCCTTGCCCTGGCCTTGTTTTAATTACCATTTGCATGAATCAGTTTTTGACCAAGATTTTGTGGGAAACCCATGACAAAGCCTGAAATTCAACCTTTATCTTCTGAGTCTTTCTCTGGTGCTTCATGTATCATTCCTTCCCTCTAATTAATTAACTTTTCATATTCCTTTTGTGCTACATTAGCGTTTAGAAACAAGTCCTACTGAGGATGTCACTTGGACATGAGCAGTAGCATGGAAAACTACACTGCACTAGAAGTAGGCTTCTAGTGGATAGGATCAACAAATAGTTTAATTTGCTAACTAGTTTTACCATTTTAAGAAAACAGAAGATACCTTAATGGAGTAAGAGAGCATGTCAAGGGAATGTGTTCGTTGATAACTGATTTCATTCATTCATACACCTCTCTTTGGTCCTCAGCTTGGATATAGCTACTCATCTCGTACAGACCATCTGGAGGTAGAGTTTAAAAATCCAGTTTGAAATTATTTGTCTGTAAACTGAGAATTTGTCTCCAAACTGTGTAGCTGAGATTTTATTTGGTTTTAGGATTGCCTCTTGAACTAGCACAAAGAGCACAGCCCCCAAACCTGCCATCGAGAGGGTCAAAGAGTGAAGCAGAAGAAAGACCAGTTACCGAAGTAAAGTCTTTAGTCTCCAGTTTTCATTTGCAGATATTACCGGGGGAATTATCAGAAATACCTTAAGACAAGTGGTATAGGATATTCCTTGGTGCTGGGCCAGGCTTGGGTATGAAGTTTTTTGCCCACTCTGAGGGCAGGTCACAGTAATTCAGAAGTTCAAGGCAACCTAATCCGTAAGGCATCAACATCATCAGCAGGTTTTCTGCCATGGAGGACACACCTGTAAATGTTGCTCTTGAAAAGAGCTAGGTATCTTGCAGTTTATGAAACTCCAAAGCAAGCTTAAGAGAATATGAGAAAGTGACTGTGGTGGTTTTGAGGTATTTCATAGAGGGAGCAATCCTTTCATTTCCTGCATAGTTGGCCTGTGACTCTTCCTTGTCTTTGGTCAAGATGTAAAAGGGAGTAGAAAAGGATTATCACATTTCCTTATAACTTATGTGTGCAAGGATCACTGAATGATGACTCTTGACTGTTCCCTGGAAGGCCCATTACCAGCTGTGTGACTTTTCAAGCCTCCCGATCCATGAAATCTGCATTTTACTCAAGAAACTAAAATAGAAGTATTTATAACATCTCTAAACATCAGGACAACATGATTCAGAGGTGATAAACAAAGCAAATTACAAGACTTGTCTAAGGATATATATGAAATATGTTGTTGAAGCAGACACTATCAGCTGTCCCAGACTATGTTTGGCATATGCATCCCACAAAGAGTTGCCATCTACTACTTTTCTGTGTCAGCAGACAAGGCATTTATAGGCATTCATAGACCACGTTAAAAAGTACCCAGCAAAGTCCAAGTGGAAAAATAGGACAACCTGTAAGTAAGAGAGGGCCCAGAGAATTAATTTAATAAAGCCGAAAGGCTCCCCCTTGTGAAATGCAGTGATAAGATCTGTTTGGTCCCCTCAGCAACTAGATATTAAACTAGAGGGAGCTGATGGAAGAGTTCACCAAGCTGCTCTCCATCATTTACCAACAGTCCTGGCTCTCTGGGGAGGTCCCAGACGATTGGAAGTTGGTGAATGTCATGCCGATCTACAAAAAGGGCTGCAAGGAGGACCTGGGAAACTACAGGCCTGTCAGCCTGACCTCAGTGCCTGGCAAGGTCATGGAGCAGATCATCGTGAGTGCAATCACACGGCACCTACAGGATGGACAAGGGATCAGACCTAGCCAGAATGGGTTTAGGAAGGGCAGGTCATGTCTGACCAATCTGATCTCCTTTTATGATCGGGTGGATGAGGGGAAGGCTGTAGATGTGGTCTACCTGGGCTTCAGCAAAGCCTTTGTCACCATCTCCCACAGCACACTCCTGGAAAATCTGGCAGCCCATGGCTTGGACAGGGGCACTCTGGGTTAAGAACTGGCTGGAGGGCCAGGCCCAGAGAGTGCTGGTGAACAGTGCTGTGTTAGAAAATTTGCAGATGACACCAAGCTGAGGGGGGAGGGGAGCGTTGATCTGCTAATTTGCTAATGTTACACTTGATCCCCTTGTCCATATCATCAATAAAGATATTAAACGGGACAGGACCCAAAACTGATCCCTGGGGGACACCACTAGTGTCCAGACGCCAGCTGGATGCAGCACTGTTCCCCACCTTTATTATCTAGCTTGCTAATTTTTCTCTTTCTGAACTGCAGAACAGCAGCTCCCAGATTGCAATCTCTAGTTAATATCAGTGGCTGCTACTCCTGCTGCTGTTGTTTCATCTACACAGACTTCTCCCAAACACTAATCATTTCATCAGCATTCAAAAAAGACATTAAAGATGTGCACGTATAATTTTTCCTCCCTTTGTAAGAGGCAACAGTGGGAGTTTCTCAAGGGAAAATCTTAAAATAAGGTCATTATTCTATTTCCACAGGCTGCTCTTTTCTTTCATCTGCAAGTTAATTTTCTAATATATTAATTGCTCACAATAGAAAGTAGCAAGCAGACTGAAAATCAGTGGGATTGTTTCTTTAGTAAGTGGTAACATTACTCTTGAAATAATGAAGAGACCTTGATAAGTGACTTGGAAAATATTTTTTTCCTTTTGTTTATAGCTGGAAATTAATTTCCTCCAGGAGAGAGGTTCAGTCAAGGTGAGGATGCTCAAAAGGTGTTCTGTGAATGGAATCTCATGCTTGTGTTTCCTGAGTGTATATTCTGAAGATTGTAGTTGTGTTTAACCAATTCACACCCACAAGTCCATTACCTGCAACATCAAGCGAACTCTCTGCTAGAAAAGATAAACTACACTGAATACTCTGAAGCCATTCTGCCCTTTATCTCTCCATGGGAGCTCATAACTGCCCTATGCTCGTTGCTATGTGTGCTTCAGGGTGAAGCCTCCTCATCTCCCTCTTTCCTTCATGGGAGCATGAAAGGCATGCCCACTGCCCTCAACGCACCTGTGTCCAGCTGGGCAACTGCATGCTTCAGGAATGCTATAACAATATCATTTACAAATTGCTTGGGGGTCATAGCCTGAGGAAATTTTAAAATATTTCTTAGCCATTTCAGTCCATTTGTTGTCCCAGTTGTTGTCTTGTGGATTTAAGCAAGAAGCAGTAAGAGATGGGTATATTTTTCTTCCTCACTTCTTTTTGTATGTGGAACTAAATTAGATCTCTGTGCTGCAGCCGGGCTATAAAAGGGGCTCCAATGCAGGCAGGGCAGGTGATTCAAAACAAAAGGCCTTGATTGAAGTGGTTACAATACACAGAACCACTAATGGTATTCTGGGCCATTCAGTGTGGTTTATAGCATTGTACGACAACAAACAAAGATGAAACTCACTGTGCTTACTGACTCAAGAAATTTTTTCTTCAATTTATTTTCCCTCACTCATTTAAAGAATTTATTTTAAAGGTTTGGAACGTTTCTTTGACCTCCCCTTTCCACCCCCTACCTCCCCCTCCCCGACCATTTTCCTGTCCCCAAAGCCCCTTTTATAAAAGATATCTTTGTAAATAAATAACCTCTTTTTCTTTCTCTGCACTGGGTTGTCCTGCCAAATTAGCTGTGCTGCCATGGAGACGTGGCATCAGCAATCCTTGTTCTTTTTCTGTAGGATTTCACTAGGCCCTTGTTTCAGGCTTTGGCTAAATTAGAAAAAAATAATGAGATATTGAATGTAAATGTTATACTCTTAACATTGTTGGTAATGGTGTTGTAAGTGTTGTAATATCTCACAATTCAGCGTGTCTTAGTTTTTCTCTGAATATGTGTAACTGTTGGGTTTTAGTTTATCCTTACAATTCAAGCAGGATATCAATACCCTTATTTAGCAAATAAGCTTGTTAGAGAGATAGTAATCTATATGTGTCTAAAAAGTGAAGAAAAGAGATGAACCTTTTAAAAATTATGTAATCTGTTTATTTATTTTTCTTGTTTGACGTCTCTATAACACATGCTTCAACATTTAGCAACGTAATAATCAAGGCCATTTATTTACAAAACGGGCAAAACAGTATCCCTGTTGTACCTATTACTGGAAATGACACTCCTGTGAAACTTGCTGCACATAACACGTGAGATACATCCTATTTCCTGTCCATATTTCTTGTATCCTGTGTACAGTCAGTCCTGCAGGAGATAGGTTGCTTCAGAAGCGTAAGGAATACTTTTTTTCTGTGGGAAAACTTTAGACTCTGACATTTCCTGATGGAAAAAGACAACTCAAAACTAACTCTGCCAAAAATTTCTCTGCAAGTTCTAGAAGGGAATTTTATAAGACAATAAAAAATGTTTTTATAAATACATCAGCAACAAAAGGAGGGCTAAGGAGACTCTCCATCCTGTATTGGATGTGGAAGGAAGTATAGTGACAAGGGATGAGGAAAAGCCTCAGATACTCAGTGCCTTCCTTGCCTGTAATAGTAAGACCAGCTGTTCTCTAGGTACTCAGTCCCCTGAGCTGGAAGACAAGGATGGCAGCAGAATGAAGCATCCATAATCTGAGGGAAAACAATCAGTGACCTGCTACACCACTGAGACACACACAAACCTATGGGGCCATATGGGATCCACCCAAGGGTACTGAGGGAGCTAACTCAAGTTGCTCACCAAGCACTTTCCATCATTTGCCAGCAGTCCTGACTCACCAGGGAGGTATCAGTTGAGTGGAAGTTAGCAAATGTAGTTCTCAACTGCAAGAAGGACTGAAAGGAGGATCCAGGAAACTGCAGTCTGACAGCTTGACCTCAGTGCCAGGGAAGGTCATGGAGTAGATCATCTTGAGTGCTATCACCTGGCACATGCAAGACAACCAGGGGATTAGGGCCAGACAGTGTGAGTTTATGAAAAGCAGGTGTTGCTTGACTGCAGAATCACAAAATATGTCAAGTTGGAAGGGACCCATAAGGATCATTGAGTCCAACTTCTAGCCCTGCACAAGACTATCCCCAAGAGTCACACCATGTGCCTAAGAGTATCATCCAGACACTTCTTGAACTTGGTCAGTCTTGGTGTTGTGACTACTTCCCTGGGGACCCTGTTCTAGAGCCCAACCATTCTCTGGGTGAAGAATCTTTTTCTAATATACAACCCTATATCTAATTTCTTTATCTAATATTTTTCTAATATCCAACCTTTTTTCCTTCTGTGACAAGGTGACCTGCCTGGTGGAGGAGGAAAAGGCTGAGGATGTTGTTTACCTGGTTTTCATAAAGCCTTTGACACTGTTTCCCACAGCATTCTTCTTGAGAAAATGGATGCCCATGGCTTGGATGAGTGCACTGTTCACTAGGTGAAAAACTGGCTGGATAGTTGGGCCCAGAGAGTGTAGGTGAATGGAGTTGCCCAGGCGGCAAGAAGGCCAATGTCATCCTGGCCTGTATCAACATTAGTGTCTCCAGCAGGACCAGGGCAGTGATCATCCCTCCATACTTGGCATTGGTGAGGCTGCATCTTACTTACTGTGTCCAGTTCTGGGCCCCTCACTCAAGAAGGACCTTGAGGTGCTGGAGAGAGTCCAGAGAAGGGCAACAGAGCTGCGGAAGTGTTTGGAGCACAAATCTTCTGAGGAGCAGCTGAGGGAACTGGGGATGTTTAGCCTGGAGAAAAGAAGGCTCAGGGGGGCATATTGCTCTCTACAACTGTCTGAAAGGAGGTTGTAGCCAGGTAGAGGTTGCTCTCTTCTGCCAGGTAACAAGAGGAAATGACCTCAAGTTTGACAGGGGAGGTTTAGACTGGATATTAGGAAAAATTTCTTCATAGGTAGTCAGAAAATGAACAGTCTGCCCAGGGCAGTGGTTGAGTCACCTTCCCTGGATGTATTTAGAAGACATGTAGATGTGGCACCTGGGGACATGGCTTAGTGGTGGACTTGGCAGTGCTCAGTTAGTGGTTGGACTTAATATCCTGAAAGGTCTTTTCCAATGTAACGAATCTATGATTCGATGATTCATGTGGAGGAGTCAGATTTTCAAGTAGATTTATATTGCATGTCTGGAGCATGGTTTTCTCAAGGCAAAACTTCAGCTGGGAGACAGGGCAAGTACTACAGAAGGGATTCCTTTCCATGCATTACTTATAAAGGTAGATGAGCTTTCTAGTCCACAGTTACTCAAAGTTTGTTGTTAATGATGTACTTTCTCCTCTGAATCTGTACATAGGTGACAGGACTAATAAGGAACCATTAACATCATCCTGAGAGCTGGCAAGTGGTTAAGCAGCAATGAAGTTAGATAATGAGACCTCTTCCCCCCTCCGTGTTTTCACTCCCCCAAGGGAGACTCAGGGGAATTTTTGAATGAATTAATGATAAAAAAAAGAGACAGAGCTGCATTTTGAGTTTCAGTTTTCCAGGAATATTTTTTTGCATTGCAGCGTCAGTTTCCTGTTCTTCCTCAGAAGATGCCATATCAATGGCTTTTTAGCAGAAATAAGCAATAGAAAATGAAAAAAAAAAATTCCCTAGGAAACTTCACCTCTCCTCCCTTCCCCACCGCTGACACTGTATTTGCAAAATAGGTCAACGTTCACATTGAAGCCATTGAGTTTGCACAATCACTTCCCTTTTTGAAGATGTCACCTTATGGTATTGACCCCTTCCACAGCAGCTGGAAATTCCCTCAGCGAAACTACCTGCACTACAATGATCCTGACTGGAGTCAAGATGACTTTGTTATGAAAATCATCATTCTCGCTGCTAACAAGAACAATATAGAGAGTCTGGAAGAGTAAAAGGTAGAAAGTCCCTTTGAATTTACTTTCTCAAGTGTTCCTTACAACAAACTCTATGAGAAAAAATGACCTCTAGAGCAACTGTAATTTGTGGATGAAGTTCCCCGTCTGAGTGGCACAATTCACAGGTGGACCCTTCATGCACTGTGGCATTATTTGAAAAGGTGCCTAGAATCGTTTCCAAAATGACTAAAAGAGCATTTGTCTTTGAACGTCTGACAGCCGTAAATGTACTGATTGGACACCAGTGTAAAGCTGATGTATGTTAGCTGAAGTTAGTGGTCTAGCACTAATGTGGTGTTACAAATTTTAAAGCCACAAGCTATCAGAAAATTCCTAAACTGAAGAGAATTTTCTGCTCCAAGATCTACTTTGCTGTTCATTCAGCTTCTTCATGCCTCAGTGGGTTCAGGATTCCCTGCTTCTTTCTTGCAACTATAACTGTCCATGAGTCAAGCTTGACATTTGAGGTTGGGTTTGTAGACACGGATCAAGCTCAAAGTTATTCTCAGCCTTGGAGGAAGGGGATGTGTTGGCCTTTCTACTGCTCAGTAGCAACATCTGCTGGCTGTGGAGGATCAGCTGTTAGGAAGTCCAGTTAGAGGCAACTGGAGAACAGTTAAAAAGAACAGACTTTCAACACAGAGATCTTGAGCAACATATTGTCTGGAAGAAACAAGGTGCTAGATGTAATTATGGACCATGCGTTGGTTGGTCTGGGGTAAACCCCTTTGGAGCACAAAGGAGTCCAAAACAGCTGCAATGGATAGGGTCCCTCCTCTGGCTGAGACTGCAAGAAGAGTAAAATATTAATCACCTTTTGCTCGTTGCTATTACATCCTTTTGTGGAGCCAGAGCTTGCAACTGTATCAAACTGCTAAAAGCAAAGAAGTGGTATCTTTACTTCCTCCCTCACATCCCAGCTAGACCACAGCAGATTATTCCAGGAGAAACAGTGGATTTCAGCGCCAACCCCTTACCTGAAGAGCTTTTCTTGTACTCACAACTCAGTACTGGTCCAAGACATGTGGCACAACTCTTCAGGTTGTCAGCACTATGGTTATGTCATTCTGGCTTGAAACTCCATGGTTTTAGGAATTCCCTTTATTTTCAAGTGGTTACTGCCTGTGAAATGGCAAGACAGGGAAGCATAATGTGCATCCCTCATTTTCTTGCAGAAAAAGCCAACCAAATAATCACACATGGACATCTGAGACACTGTAAAATTAAACTGAGGATTCCTGCTGATAAATTATAGAATATCTGGAGGTGTTCAAGAAAAACTGAATATTAAATGCTTCATTGTAGTTTCCTCCTACCCTCTGATGCTGGATCAGAAAGCAGTGTTAGGTGACACTAAGTCAGAAGTTGTTGACTGTGCTACTGTTAATAGGACACAGTACCTATTCCCGTCCTACATGGACCAGTGGAAAAAGCAAGGACTGCCTTTCCTATGAAGATGAAACAATTGTGAGTACCAGCTTTCATACTTAACAATAAAAGACAACATCACAAAAAAACAGAGGCAATATTATCAGAGACATTTTAAGAAATGCTATTCCTCTCAGCACAGCACGCAATTTGTCTTTCAAAAGTATGTTTCTACAGCTGTTTAATTAAAAATATTATTTATGTAAGGACATATTTCCTATTTAAAGTGGTGATTATAAAAAATTTTAATATGCTAAGGGATATTTTTAGTGTTTAAATCTGTTCATAAAACACCTACTTTGCCCAGTTGTAGTTAACTTCAATATAAAACCAAAGCTCTGCAATCTCAGTATTCTGCAGTTTATTTTAATGTATTTAAACCTTGTTTACTCAAGAGAAATATTCTTTCATTAGTGCATTTGAGGTAAGAATAAACACAGTAAATACCACAGGTTTAAATAAAATGACATAATGATATTCTGAAGAAAAAATATTGGATCATTTTCTAATATTTGTCCTCTGAAATGTGCACAAACACTCTGCTAAGTATCTCAGTATCTGATATTTCTTCAGATCCAAATAAACCCTACTACATTCTGCAGTTCTGAGCTCTCTAATAAAATTTAAAGTAGCCCAAAAAGTTGGCATTCTTTCAATAAAAGAAGGTTGAATTAAGGTAAGACAATTTTGTCTCTTGAATTTGAAAGGTCAGATAAGACTGATTGCTATGGGGCAAGTTCCCTTTCTTGTTCTTCTGTTTTGGCATAATATGTTTTAGGAGGGAGTTACTTAAATGACCACAGGTGCTGTCAGCTTGTAACTTATCTCTGGATGAATGCAGTATGTTATAAACAGGTCTTTGTTCTAATTAAAGAATTATTTTTAAAATAACTCACTGTAATGTAGAAGACCCCTACAGATAATTCAGTCACTCTTTTTGATCTTTGTTACACATTATCCTTACAGAGCTTAAAATTCCCTACTGGACAGTCTACTGAAGAAAAGTAATTTTTAATAGTTCAATAATATTTCAAGATTCTTTCACTACATGCATAAGCACTTTAGACTCCAAGTACTCAGAATTTACATAAGTTCAGGACTGATGAAGTGAACTGTCTGATACAGCTGTGATTTTTTTCTGGTGGAGGAAGAAAACCAGAATATTGGCTAAAGACCAAAAGATCAAGTGATAACTCATTTTTTTCATATTTTCAGCTACAAGTGAGTGATTAGCTTAAAGGAAATATTCATGCTTTGGTTTGGAAACAAATTTCCACCAATTTGTTTCTTTTAACTTGATGTGTACCTCAAAGTCAGCATCAGCTTCTCAGCTAAGGATGCTGATGTAAAAATTATGCCAAAGTACAAACGGGTTGTTTTGTACTTTCAGACATTTCTAAGGTATCATATTCTGCTAGAAAATAAGCAGTTAATGAAATATTTGATTTTCAGTTGTGTGTAACAAACATCAAATAACCCTTATAGGAGACAACAGTAACAACAGAGGAATAAAATACACTCTTTTAATCAAGTCCATAGTTGTTTTCTCAATGAAAGAAAAACTAATGCATTGTTGGTGAGACACAAAGATCTGTTTCTTCCAAGATTTGTCCTTTAACTGTGGGTGAATCTTGAAACGCAACATTTAATTACCTGTTATTCAAAGATCTGTATGAAAGACATAGGTAAATCAGAAGTGATAAACATCTGCTGCTTTTGCAGCTTCTGGATTATTTTTTATTGATTTCCATCTTTCTTTTGACCTAAGAGTTTCTTAGTATAAATCATGTTGAAGTTGTTATTCGGTCCTTCTGTTCAACAGTCCACCTCATGCAAATGGCAAATTTTGCATCAGCTTCAGCAAAGTTTATGGTGAATATTACTGATTTTTCTGATCCATATGAAATAAATTTGTTGGTCATCCTAGGGTGGATCCCTTTTTCTCAGAGACTGGATCTTGTTTTTCTTCATCAGTGTCAAAACTGAAGTCCTTACAGAGATATACAACTGAAAATACAGACACAGTATGTAAACTCAGACTTTGATCATGATCATCATGTGTCCTGTCCCCACCTCTAGTTGTCTATGGATAAGTTTTCAAATATTACTAGCATTTAGCTTATGGTGAACTTAAGAAACAAAACCACCTTTGACATCAATACGTTAAATTTAAGAATAATCCTAGCCTCAGATCTTTAATTAATATTCAGATTACAGCTGAAATAATTTCTGCATAAAATTTTTGTGAAATTCTTTAGTTTTAAAGAAGCAACTTAACGTAACTGGAATAGGATGGTTAAGACTCTATCTCAGAAAAACAGAGGGTTAGGGAAAAAAATTATTCGGCAAACTTGCTGAGGTTCAGGGTGTGTAAGCACTCACAAAACTACACTTTAGTTCCTAATTTGTTGCTTTCCTTATCCCAGGCTGTTTAGTGCACCAGCAGACGTTTCACTGCAAACCCGGTGGGATTTCTACCTTTTTTGAGGGACCTCTCCCCCTACTCATTATCTTTGTTGGAAAAGGACACATTAGAGCAGGCCTTCCCCTACCATCAAGGGGCCCGTGTCTCTTCCAAACTCTGTCTCACAGGTATAAAATTGTCCTCTTGTAATCCTTCAGACTTCCCAGCACCTGCAATACAGGAGTGCAGTTTCGCAAAGTTGCCTTTGAACTGAACATCTTCTCTGGGCTCCCCCAAACCACCTAAAGGAATCTTGGCTAAAGCTCTTGTTTGGGAAAAGACCAACACTACACAGGGGCTGTGTAGTGGCTGGAGTCACTACTCACTGTGCTTTTGCAAGAAAACATGTTGCCTACAGCCTACAGTAGTTGTTACACATTAGTCTCTTTCTGGAAGTTTCTTGTCTTACATCCTCTTTTCTTACATGATGCAGAAGCAAAAGGCAGAAGACTGGATTAAAAGCATGTTTTAAGAGGTAAAGTCTTCCATACAAACCTATATTCACAATTTTCATTTCAGATATGTAATTTAGTGCAGTTTTAGGACATCACAAAAGAAAATCCCTTATTGGTCCCTGCTTTGTGGTAAGTGTTTTGTTATGAGCCTGTGACTTTAGGCTAAAATCTACACCGAAAAATGTGGTTTAATTAATGGTTATATTGTTTAGTGTCACCCTGCTAAAGCTAGATTAATTGATTCACCCTTCTGGTTACTGGTATACCAAATCCAAGAAATAAAAGCTAGTCCTTTCTAATTGCAAGCAAGTGGGATGCTCTGTGCCAGCCCTCCTTTGCCCTCCATAAACCTGGAGCTCAGCTTCTCTTATCCAGACCTAGCATAGAGCAACCAAGGCAAGGAAACATCTTGCCTTCTCTATCATTACTTACCCAGCTGAAATGGGCACAACCTATCACTGAAACAGTCTTATTCCAACAATTTAAAGCAAAACAAAATGACCAAAAGAATAAAAAATGTCCAACATTAATGTCCAGGCACATTTTTCACAATGCTGCCTGGGACAAGTTCCCAATGTAAATTTAACAGCAGAAATCCTTTGTTGCCAGATTAAGCCCTTGCACAAATATGTTTTTACTTTAGGAAAGTTCAAGCAAGGCTGAGAGGGAGGGTGGAGAGAGTCTGAAAGAATCCCAGCCAGGTTGCATAGAAAAGGAAGGAGGAGCTGAGTATTTTGACCATAGGCTTGGAGGGGGAAGCCCGACATTGTATTTAGTTAAAGAATGAGCAAATTGGAGTTGGAGCAACTTTGAGAGCTGGTTAATGACTCCAGTATGAGTCCTGTGGAGCAGAGAGTTTTGTATGGATCAAGCAAGATTGTCATGTGGTAGGGATGTGAATGCCAGTGTGAAATCTCATATGCCATCGAAATCCTGAATCCTGCCTTCTGTCACTTTTCTGGTCTCTCTTTGGCATATTCCTTCCTGTTGCAGTCATGCTCAGGAGATGGTCTGACACTAAGCCTTTAAGAGTGGATGTCTGGAGTGGGTCACTGAAGACCACAAGATGTTTATATGTAACTAAAAGAAGTTTGTAGCAGGGTAGATCCTGCAGAGCCTCCAGCAGTGTCTTGGAATGAAACTTGTCCTTCCTTTACAGACATGTTATTATTAATGAACCACCCACCTCTGCAAATCCATGAGTTCACCAGTCTGTTCTTAAAATGACTTCACCTGTGTTCTGGAGTTTGCATTGTTGCTGCAAGCCATTCCTTTTTTCATTCTTTTGACAATTACAATATGTCTCACTGCATCAAGGAAATGAAGTGATAAAGACATATTTTTGCTAGTGTGAAGTGTGTGGAGTTTACTCAGTGGTCTTTCTGCTAATCAGAAATTTTTAGGATAAAAATATTTCTGCTAGTCACCTTGGGTTAGTGAGCTTCTGTGTTTGGTCATTTGTCTGTGAAAGGCACTGGGCTGCAAATTCTGTCTATTTCATATCTATTGCTTTTGCTGACCTTTGTTGAGGAGGAAGGTTTTGGAAAAGGAAATCGTGACTTCATTTTCCCAGATAAATGCTGGCAACACAACTGATGTTTT
>NW_020957221.1:6491-17717 GCF_003031625.1 Empidonax traillii | reverse complement strand
TCACCTTGGGTTAGTGAGCTTCTGTGTTTGGTCATTTGTCTGTGAAAGGCACTGGGCTGCAAATTCTGTCTATTTCATATCTATTGCTTTTGCTGACCTTTGTTGAGGAGGAAGGTTTTGGAAAAGGAAATCGTGACTTCATTTTCCCAGATAAATGCTGGCAACACAACTGATGTTTTGAGCACTGTTCATTTCAGAAGGGCACTGGGAAGAAGAAAGCTGTTTGGGAAGGTGGGTGGGAAAAATAAGATAGGCTGCAGGTTCACAACTGTTGTAATGCTGTTCTATGACTGCTTTTCATGTTTATCTTCAATATTAGTTTGCTGTCCATCTCTCAGGTTTTATCCATGAATGATCTGAGCAGTTCCTTCCGTTGGTCTACATTTCATCTCTAGCGCCTGCTATGCTCCCAGTGATGGAGGTGGGGCTTTGATGTGAACCTGCCTCCTCTCTTCTCCTTGGCGTGCCTTCCCAAGCTGCCACCAGGGTCTCATGTTGGTCCCTGCAGATGTTCCCAAAGTCTTCCCCAGTCACACCAGCCCTCTTGGAGCGAAGCCAACACATGGAGGATAAGCTCTGTCATTCCAGGAAGCTCAGACCAGGGGCACCTGGGAAAGGAGCACCTAACACTGACCACTGACCCCCAGAGCTTCTCTCTTGTCTCCCTGCCTTGGAGATGATGGTTTCCTCAGTGGCAACCATAATTCACAGCTGTCATGGTGACTCATCCCTCTTGACTGTTTGTGAAAGATACTCTTCACTTTCCATAAAGAACTTGTTCTGCTGACCACTGCCTAGATAGTATTAAAATCCTGTGTTTAGGATCCATCCAAAATCCGTCTTCTAGTCAATTGTGAGGATTCTCTTCAAATCCAGCCCATAGCAGAGGTATGCATAATGCATATTTATCTATGCATTGAAATGCATATTTATCTATGCATTGAAACCTCCTCCAGTGTCCTTCCCGTACAAGTGCAAGAATGCTTTTTAGTGGTTCGCTGAATGTTTCTAGGAAGCCCATGAAAAAATTTTAGCAGTGTCTGAGGATCCAATACTAGGACATTTTGATGGATTTCCATCACAAATACTTTATTTCACTCATTTTTGTAACATCATTCTTTAATACTTCCTCTGTCAGTATTGATTATTCCTCTCTTTTGAAATTATGGCTCAGAGATTGATATCAGCAGTCTCTCATACTCACTGCACATGGAGGGATTCTCATCTTTCCCTGTGCCTAACATGGGTCTTCTGCACAAAGAACATCATAAAATTTAAGTTTTGTTTGAATTCTCTTGTGCTACCAAAACACACTGCTTTTACTATCTGATGTATTAAGTGCTAGTAGCTCCTGCTGATGCTTCTGCTTTTTCTGTACCTTTTTTTTTTCAATACCTGCTCTTCTAAATGTTCAATGTGTATTTAATCCAATTTAGATTCCTTATGGTTATCCATTCTACACATTTCAAACCCTTCCAGAATACCTTAGAAGTTTTTCCTCTGCCTTCAATGGTATTTGTGTCACCACAAATTGCAATGTAACCTGCAGATAGAAAGTACAGTTTATCTCATCCAGTCCTGGTGGCATCCTGCTGGACCCATTCCCAGCTCACAACATTGTTGTTTCTGTTTTCCCGCTGTTTGTGTCATCCAGCCAGTTCCTAGATTTTGGTGTTTTTATCCAGGCTGGAATTAATTTGAATTTCACTTCTGCAGGCTAATTTTGTGAGGCAAGATATCAAAGGCTTAAGAAAATGCATCCACTGTGCCACATTCCTTCCATTGTAATTAGATGTTAAAAACTATCAGTGCTGCCAGGTATAATTGGATTTCTGGAAACCTAGTCATAGAGGAGTGTGATCTGAGATGAGCTTTCAATGAAGTGCCAGTAACTCTTACATGCTAATACCTGTTCTTGCAAGTCACTCAGCTTCCCTACCTCTCTTCCCCTATATGTGAAGAAAGAGGAATTAAACTGTAAAATCAGACTTACTGTGTTTATTTGTTTCTTAAAGGTGCTAAGAGCTGATTAAAACTCAAGAAGTAAGCAACACTGTTATTTTACTTCCCCAGTTTCTGTTGGAGTCAAGGTCCTTAATCTAGTGAATGAATTCATGCTTAAATTTCAATCTTTAATAATGTTGAAGATTTCAGATCCTGGTCCTTTCAGCATTCTCAACCCATTTGGATTAGTGAAAATGAACACTTTGAAGATCATCACCAGCCTCACTGCTTTACTTCTTCCTTAAAAGCAATCCTAATTCCCATTTCACTTTTTATGTTTAGTTCAAGACCTCTTTGAATCTGTATATATTTACTCAAGGTTCAGTGCAAGTTCATCAGCTTCCCTTAAAATTTGCAAACATTTCATCTTAGCTCACTGCTCTGTGGATTTATAATTTTTCTTGATGTTCCTACAGTTGTTTTTATTCCACAGTTGCACAGGGAATTGTTTACCTGAAAGCTGCTGGGGTGAAAATACAGGAATACACAAGAAAACAGGAGTTTTCTGGAGCTTTCTGACACAGGTGATGAAGGACCTGACAAGGGGAGATGGACCTCTTACCTACAAACAAGGAGGAACTGTTATAAAGGATACGAAGGTTTGGGGTAGCTTTAACTGCAGTGATCGTGGTATGATGACATTCAGGATTCTGAGGAGAGAGAGCGGGGCCAAAAGCAGGATCATCAACACGGGCTTTAGGATGAGAGATTTTGGCCTCTTCAGGGATCTGCTTGGAAGAAGCCCATGTGAGACAGCACTGGAGAGAAAAGTAATCCGGGAGATCTGGTTGATTTTCAAGGATGGTCTCTTCCAGACTAAGGAATGGTCCACACCAATGGCAGAAAATCAAGCAAATGTGGCAGAAGGCTTGCATGGGTGGCCGAGAAGCTCCAGACAAGACTCTGACACAAAAAGGAACTGAACAAGATGTAGAAATAGGATCAGGTGAACCAACAGAAATACAGAGATGCTGTGTATGTAGGGGTGTAGAAAAGCCAAAGTCCATCTGGAGTTGAATCTGGTAAGGTATGTGAAACAATATATGACAGGCTTCTGTAGGTACAGTGGCTGCAAAAGGAAAAGGCTGACACCATCATGAGGCCAATCTTGTCTGCCTTTGAACTTTTCAAAGGATGGGAGGAAAGCATATGTCATTGGAAGAAGGGAAGAACCCAGAAACTAATAGATGATCAACCTCACCTCAATCCCTGAGAAGCTGAAACAAATATTCCTGGAAGTCATTTTCAAATATTGAGGACATGCAGGTGACTAGGAAAGGTTAACATGGATTAACAAGGTTAACAAGAAGGAAACCATGCTTGACCAATCTAATAACATTCTATGACGAGATGACAAGCTTGGTGGATGAGGTAAAAGTGGTAAAAGTTGTTTATCTTGACCTCAGTAAGGCTTTCAACAATGACTGCTGTAAAATCCTCATAGAAAAACTGATGAAATACGGACTAGTTAGATGAACAGTGAGATGGATTGAAAACTGGCTGAATTGTTGGGCTCAATAGGTTGTGATCAGTGGCATGAAGTACTAGTGGAAGCTAGTCATGAATGGTGTTAATATAGAGAGTGATGCTGGGACAACTGTGCCAGTTCAGCCTGGAGAAGGAAAGGCTTAGTGGGGATCCTATCAATGTATATTGATACCTGGTGGGAAGGAGTAAAGAAGGAGTTAGACTTCACAGTGGTGTCCAGTGATGGAGGAGAGGCAGTGGACACAACTTGACATAGAAAATTCCATTTAAACATAAGAAGGAACTTTTTTCAGTTAGTGTAGGCAAACCCTGTGACAGGCTGCCCACAGAGGTTGTGCAGTCTCCATTCTTGAACATAATAAAAATGTGACTAGATACAGTCCTGGCAACTTGCTCTATCTGTCTCTGATTTGAATAGGGTGTTGGATTAGGCAGTCTCCATGACTCTCTTCCCACTTTCAGCTATTCTGTGTTATTCTGTGAAATGGATCTCTAGGGTTCATTCACACAAGTTATTGCAAAGTGACAAGTGAAATCTTTTTACTCAGCAACCACCTCTGTATTTTTTACAGCTAGTTGTGTCCTACTCTGAATTTATTTATCTTGGTATCACATCTTCCCCTGTTCTAAATGTGAATGTCCACAGAACTTTGACCACCCACAAAGCCTTCGCTCCATTAAGTCACTCATCCTTCATGGCCTTAAAGGTAGGAGATTTCTCCGGATTTTTTTAGGGCAAAATCCAAAGAGTTTGTACTGCTGACCTGCTTCAGTTTTGCTCTTGTAACTTTCTAATTTGCAAAAATCCCAACCCAAATCATGCAAACGTTTTGGTTGATTTGAACTGTGTTTTTAATGCCAGTATATATCTCTACTGCCCCAAGAGACTCCCTGATGAGTATGCTGCTGCTAGTGCTCTCTGTATCCTCTGATGTTTTGACATGACTTTGGAAGGTTAGCAAAGAAACACAGGATTCTCTACCTTTAATGTACTATTTTCTATACCCAGCTGAACAAATTGATGTAGTGGAATAAATGACCCAGTTAGTACCAGTCATGAGGTCAATGGTTCAGCTGCACCATACTGTGACAGACAAGCTGAAGAACTGATGAAGGCTGACGTCGAAAATCCTGGCTTGAAGGCAATACATCTGGCATTTGTGAGCGATTTGAAGCTAAGGAGGACATAGACATATAGGTACAGCAGCTTCTTAGTGGGAGCCTTGCTGTGGTAAAGCAGGGTAAATGCCACAGGTCTGCAGCTGTGAGCTTCTGCATAGCAAGCTGAGACCTACCTTGTCCTCACACATCCCTCCTGGGTCCAGGAAACTTAATAGACCCTTTGTGACACTCCCCTCATTCTCTGCTTAGTAAGTGATCTTGAAGACAGTAACTGTGAACAGGACAGCCAGATTCTGTCATGTACAGTTAGCAAGTTGATGACCATCAGGATGTGTGTATATACCAGGTGGAGGGAAACTGGGGTTTGCTTTTTTGATGTTCTCAGAAACACTCAATGAGTTATATAATGATCCGAGAGACCTCAATGGAAGTTTCAGCTCTGCCATGAATTGCTGAAGTCAGGCTGGTGCCAAAGCTCCATGAAAAATTCAGAGTGAACCTGAATGCCATGAAAATCACACACCCCCCCCCCAAACCGCTGCTTCCATTGTATACTGACATGCATTTTCCCCTCTGTCTTTCCCACTGGAGCTTATGATTTTACAAGCATTGGAATACAAGGGAGGACAGGGGAAAAACGGCTCCTGCCGTGTCACTGGCTGCTGCCCATTTCCTTCACGGCTTTCATATGTGTGCTGGTCCTTGTTTGGTATATGGGATACTTTCCACTCCCTGGTATTTTTTGACTCATGGGCTTAAACTTCAGAAATAACTTTTGAAAAGTGCTGATATATTTTATGAAGCATATCAGTATTACACATCTAAAATGTGCCTGTGAGGGATCTTACGCTGCCTTCCTTTGACAGAGTGTTGAGACAGAGAATAGCCACAGACTGGTTGCAGCACAGTCAGGTGTGCTGTGGAGAGCCAAGAGCAGGACAGGACACCCCTTCAAGCACCAGAGGAAGTGTGATGCTGAGGGGTAGCACATTGCTGCCGTAGTGAGTAATTGTGACTGTGACGGCAAAAAAGCAAATAAACCTCCTGAAGAAATATGCATGGTTTGCAGGAGCCATCACTTCCTCTTGAGTAAGATGCAGCCTCCGCATTCTGTTGTGACTTGTCAGGATTAGGTAAACCACATAGGTGGGCTTGGCATTAGTTTCATTCCATTCCATTCCATTCAATCTTTCCACAATTTCTCTAAGGGGTAGCACTGAGACTGTGTGGCAGGAAGGCAGCCACAGGAATAACTATAGCGCTCATCCCAGCTGCAGGCCAAGACGGGAGCAGAGATAAATTGTCGTGGCTGAAACAAAAGTGTGAAAAGGGCACCATGTCTCTACTGGTGCCCTTTTCTCTTGTCTGCATGGCCAGTGGCATAGTCTTTCGAGTTGTCTTGACTGCTTCTTCTCTGAAAGGCCAAAAGAAAAGAGGTTCAAAAAGCAGCAGCAGCAAGATGATCTGGGAAGAGTCTTCTGGTTCTTCACAGCAGCTAGCAGCTACCTGAGCATTTTTCGTTTTCAGGTGCTTTTCAGATGTGTGTATACCTCTGGGCTTAGTCCAGTTGTGAGGTCAGAGCACAGCATGGTGCTTTGCAAGCCAAACTGCAGTTCTCATCCAGCCATGCTTTCTCTGAACTCCTGCTCATGTCTCCATCAGAGAGCAAGAAGACAGTCAGTGATCCCTGTGAATATGTGGATGTCAAGGCTGTTAGCAGGGCAGTATAGTAGTTCAATCTTTACCTTACTAGAGGGCCCTAACTCATGTAATCATCAGTTCCCACCTTCACAGCACAGTACGCTGAGAATCCACAGATAAAATCAGAAATGCTCATGAATCGACTGCAGATTTAAGCCTTACATATGGAAAAGTTGAAGTGTAACAAATGGCTTGAAGGCACCGATTGGAGAAGTGTTCCCACAGAGAGCCCAGCTGAGAGATCTGAGGCTGGCACAAGCTCCTGGCGAGAGAGGGGCAGCAAGTGTCCCCAGAGGGGCTTGTATCTGGCTCAGCTGGGTTGGGAAGAAATCATGCACCTGTGGGCTCTGGAGATGCAGCGAAGAGGGAAGGTCATGACCATCTTTTCTCATGTCTCTCTCTTATAAGAAACAGCTGAAACAGAGCTTCCTATTGACTAGAGATGTGCTAACTGAGGTCACTGGATGGGCAGGAGGGCATTTGATGACAGCTGAGACAGGACAAGGACATGCCTGCTGCTGGCTTACTGGGAAGGAAGTCCAGAGTGCCCCATTTGATAGCAGCATGGTGCATCTGTGCAATATTCTACCCAGAGTAGCTGTACCTACAGGTAAACTCTGTGTGCCCTTCCCCTTGCAGTTGATCCGCAAGCCCCTGAGAAGAGTGTGTGGAATTGTTTGTACCTGGTGTACATCCTGCTGAGCGGCTTTGGAGAATGTCTGTCTCCAGCAATGGCCTCGGGGGATGCACCAGGGACTTCGGCTTGCAGCAGAGAGCAGGAGCGGGAAGGAGCTGCCATCTGCTAACACTCTGAAGATAAACAGACTGTTTTTCCATTACCACACTGTTTGTGTTGCGGAAGTACCAGAGGACACATTTCCAGTCTACAGCCCGGTCTGTTTACTTGCTGTGAAGGGGCTTGAAGGGGGAGCAAAGGCAGCGTGACCTGATGATCCAGGGCGTTGACTGCTCTCATTAACTTCTACCTTGTCAGGTCCCAGAAGGAGGGGCAAAACCGGGGGCGCGGGGGAGGGGTAGGGGGCCGGCACTAAAAGGGCTCTGGAGCTGTACAGAGGAATACTTTGGCTCCCGCAGTAATTCCCTACAGATCAGATTCCTCGGCAGAGCCTTTGCTTAGCATTTAAGTCACACATGAATGCAATGACAACCTTTATGGCCCATCTTGCTTTGTTGAGTGACTGCTTTACTCCTAAAGCAGCTGTGGGGACCCAGGGAAAGGATGGAGCAGGCAGGACAGGCTCTCCATAGGTCCAGCTATTCACTGGTGACAGCTGAAAGTAAAATCAAAAAGAGAGAATAAAAATTATGCTCTTTGAGGTAAATTCAATATTCTAGAACATAATAGAGCTTTCCAGGTCACTTAGGAAACTTTTATTACTTTTATTTATTTTGCTGTATTAATTTGTTATTTTTATTACATACCTCTGATGTGGGATGGGGGAAAGAAGTGTTTGCCATGCAGATAAGTTCTGGGGGTGAGTAAACATATGTCACAAAGGCCCAACAGCAAGCAGTCTCTTTCAAATCATGACTGTCCCTTTTATCACAGATATGTATACATCAGGCAGGAATTGTTTAGCTTTTTCTTCTTATTGAGTTTGTATCCCTTAGGTGGGTGACAGGGATTTGAGGGATTTAAAGGACATCCAAAAATCAAAATGTGCAGCAAAAATTCTATTTAGTTTCCCAGTACAGAAAATCAGATGTCAAAGAGTGCATTACTATCAGTCCAGTGGTTAAATCTCTAAAGGTTTGAGTAAAGTACCTTTAGATTGTTTTGATCTCTAAATGAGGCCTTATGTTTGACTTTATACAACTTCTTCATCTTCCACAGAACCTGACCCAGGGCTAGAAGAACGGACAGCTTCTGAAAACACTCTTTGTGGTGCTTCCTTCTAGTTTGATGCAAACCTTTCCCTCTGCATCCTCAGGCAGTTGTTAGCACTGTAAAGGGGTGTGTGGACTACAGCATTAAAGGATTGCAAGATGAAGTTTGGGAAGATGCACATAGTCAGGGAGCAGAAAAAGAAAGAAAACTTTCTGGCTGGTGTCAGCTGTTTGAACTGTTTCTGTCAACAGCCAGTAAGGTTTTTGGTTTTAATTTCCTTCCTCTGCTGAAAATCTAAAAAAATCTAAAAAAATCCCAAAAGCTAAAGTCTGGAAAAGAAAAGTCTCACTGTTTTTTTTAATCAAAAGGGTCTCCACTGACTTTACACTCAAGTGCAGCGAGAGGTACAAAGGAAGCTGTGCTATGTCTGGCCCTAGAAAGTGGTTTCATGTGACTCTTAATGATCAGTTGATGTCACAGCTACTCTTCTTGGGAGTCATCAAGCCCTGGCCACTCACTTTGAATGGTGGTTGCATCTCATCTATGACTGAGGCCACAGGGGAGGGGACAGCTACTTTTTTTGCAGCAGGTGCTCTCTGTGACCCCTGAAGTGTCCCCACAGAAGCTTTTTATCAGGGGAACAGATGGAAGCAGGTTGGTCCAAGGTGACTTTTCAGAAGAGGGAAACCTCTGTTCCCTACAGCACACCCACCACTGGGTCATTCTGTGCTGGTCAGCAGACTTGGAATAAACCAGCCACAGTGGAACAATCTCTTCCTCTTTCACAATACCAGGGGAAGAATGCAGGTCTTCTTAGTGCTGCCAGCATGTGCTGAGGAGGTGTGAGTTCACTGACTTTTAGCTTGCCTGCAATATAAGGGTGTGAAGCGATGCAGGAGGAGAGCCCTAATCCAGCAGGATGTGAGATAGTAATTTTACTGTAATTTTAGAGTGCAATACCACATAGCACGACCCTCTTGGGTTGCAACGGTAGGATGGACTGAGTTGTTGCACTCCTGGCTAAGCATCTCTACCTCTCACCCACATGGCTTTCCTGCTTTTGATTCTGGAGCAAACTCACTCAGAACTGGCTCAGGAATCATAACACTCAATTTGGTGGTCAAGACATACCAGCTTTCAATTCATCTATCTGTAAAAATGTGTATATTTCTAATGGACCTAATAAAACCTCACACTTGGTTCTGTCTGTGTCAGAATTCTGCTTTTAATTGGTAATTGTTGGATCTCTGTCACTTGATTATTAATAAAAAGCTGGATTTACTTACTTGGCAGGCTAAACCAGTCTTATTAAAACAAGATTTGGATGTAAACATTCATTATAGTCCATCTAAATACCCATTTATCATTAAAAACATATTCATTTTAGATTAATTCTTGTGTGGGACCCAACTATGCAACTTCTTAGTCATATAGATAAATGAACTCATACATGTAGTCTCAATTAATTCAGTGGGACTACTCATATGAGTAAGGATTGCTCAGATGAGTAAGAGCTGAGGGATCTGGCCCTTAGGGAAACATACTTATGACTTTGTTGTTAATTCTCATGGCTTATGTTTTCAATAAGCAAATGGTATTAATTCAGCTCACAATAGCTTCTTAATTAATCTCCATACATCAGAGGCATATTCAGGAATCTTAATTTAAAGCATTGCTATCTAAGCATGTCATCATCCATCCCATTCCTCAGGATAACAATTGACTCTGTACACATGGCAAATGCTAATAGTGGGTTGACACAGTTCAAAGAGCTTCACATAATGAGTGGGAAAGACTTGGGGATGGTCTGCACGGACATACTGTATCAAACTGGTTATTTTTCTTAAAAATGTTCTGTGTCCACACAGAACACTTACTAAAATAAGTGATTTGGCATCACAAATTGCAATAAATAATTCTTCCTGTGGCAGGAATATCTCCAATTTTAGAGAGTTTGTCAGGTCCAAACCTCCAGCTACCTAAAGCTGCCAGAGTTTGGATAGTCCCTTTTCTGTTGGTCTGCCTTCTACCCTCACAGTGCCCAGAGTCTCTTGGCTTCATCTATCTTTGCTATATGCCATCCCACCCTTTAGATGCAGGGTGGGTGTCCTCAGGGTACCCTCAGATCTCAATCTCCCTCAGACTGTCTTTGCTTGATTGAAGCCCAAAACCACATCCAGGCCAGAGGGTTCATCCAGGGAAGACTTATGAGAGCAACAAAAACTGTGTGGTCCATACAGGTACCCCAAAACAGCAAACAATCTGTTTCTCCGAAATCTGGCAATAAGAAATTGGCTAAATAATCCGAGGAAAAATAATTACAGTTTGATAATCACAAAGGCAAGTAATTGTTTTCTGAAATTAATTATCTGAACAAATAGAAGCTGAGACAAAAACATCCCTGCAGCAAAGGACAGCACACAATCCTGACTGATATAGAGTCAAGTCTTGTAGACTGGACCTCAAGAAAAAGATGTGAAGTCTCTAAAAACCATCCACAAAAACCCAAGGAGAATCTTGGATAAAAATTTATTCTATCAGGAAAGATCAGTCAAAATGAGACTCAAAAGCAGTTGAGAAGACAGAAATATACAGAAGGTTGCCAGAGAGGATATACTTTGTGTTTTACAGTGCAGAAGATAGAAACTAATGAGGGTACATTACAGAAGAGATTTGTATTCAAAATTAAGAAAAAATTTCAAACCGTACAGACAATCACCATTGCAAAGACAAGAAATATATCTATTTGAAACTATTGATTAATGACACTTAGAGTGGTTACTCGTATTTATGTACCTGCAAGCCACACACAGTGCAGTTTAGCATCCATGGTTTTAGGAGAAAAGAGACGGGGTGTTTTTCACACCAGAAGATGAGGTGAAAGGACTTTCTAGTATAATTCTTTGTCTATAATGGGGTCAATTCCAACAAACATAATTGGTGCCAAGGAGAAACAAAATGAAAAGCCATAATACTTGAAATATAACCTCACCACCTAGGAGTATTCAAAGATTTTGTCTTTATTTATGAAGCCCTTAAAAAAAATTCACTTCAAATACAGA
>NW_020957221.1:2854-6201 GCF_003031625.1 Empidonax traillii | reverse complement strand
GGACTTTCTAGTATAATTCTTTGTCTATAATGGGGTCAATTCCAACAAACATAATTGGTGCCAAGGAGAAACAAAATGAAAAGCCATAATACTTGAAATATAACCTCACCACCTAGGAGTATTCAAAGATTTTGTCTTTATTTATGAAGCCCTTAAAAAAAATTCACTTCAAATACAGAGAAAAAATAGGAGCCAGAAGTAAATACTTTATTTGGCATTTTTATTGTAAAACACAACTTGAAAACTCTGTTGTGTTGATAATTGCATTATTCATCCCTCAAACAACAGTGTCACCCCCACATGTCTGGAATAATGAAGCAGAACTCACCAGGTTCTCAGTCACTCCCTTCCACACAAAGCTTGCAGTTACTGTGGCATAGTTTTCCTTTTGCCCCTTTCTGGGTGGCTGTCTCACAGTGCTCTAGGTGCCTTGTAGAGAAAATGTGCAGAATACTCATCCTGCTCATGTGTGAGTTGTAACTGAGACACGACTCAACTGAAGGTGGCCACATACAATGCCATGAGATCAGAGCTTTCCAGGGAGTCAGGAGGGACAGAATACTATTATGAGATCCCAGAGGTACTCTTGAGTATTATGTTTGCTTGCTCCATTAAATGTGTGATTTGAGAGGCAGATGGGGAGACAAATGCTTGCCTACCTTGGTGTTACTTACACGAGGATGTACTACAGCTCAGAAGCAGAAAAGAAGCAGAAACTGTGCCATGTGACTTACGGTATTTATCAACCCTATGAATTGCAAATATATTCAAATTGCAATCGACAGCTTGTAAACAATCTGCAAACCAAGAATTATCCTCTCCAGGGCATCACATCTCTTTCGGAGTAACATATAAATATGAATATTTTACAATCTGGATGAAACAATTCATGAGCAGCTGAAACAGTAACATGCATGAAAACCATCAAATAAGGATGTATTTATTTTTGCTAATTAAATGTTTGTCTTTCTTTACAAGCACTTTTTTCCCCCTGCCTTTTCTAGTCGTCTTCTCTGAAAAGAAAAAGAAAAACAAAAAAGTAAACAAAAAATGGTTGGCCTTAAATGCCTCTTCAGGCCAGAGAAGAGAGCTCTGGATACATGCAACTGCAAAATGTCAAAAAAGACAAAACTCTTGCAAAGATAGATTAGAAAGTGAGCCTTAATGACAAATAGAAACAATACTTGTAAAAAAAAAATACCGAAACAAAAAACCCCAACAATCCCAGTCTCCCATCACACCAAACAATAACTGAGCATTATTGTATTTGTTTGCATACAAGCTGTGCCCACTGAGCTAATAGAAGATGTTCAGAAAATGCCAGTAAAATCTGGTAGGGGGCAGACCCATAGCCCAGAGAGCATTCTTGCTCCCATCATCACCTAATTAATCGATCCCGTTCTTGAATGAACACACACACACTCACCAGCCTCCTGTGCAAATGAGAGGAGCATGAGGAGATTCAGATGATTCTCCTCTCCTAGTCGGGCTGGAGTTGCTGGCCAGGCTGTGAGGAGTAATGGTGCCCAGGTGAGAATATTGCCAGTTTGGAGTGGGGCTGCTGCTGAGCCCAACAGATCTGAGGCTGTGCCCCTGCAGGCTAGCCAACTTTCACCTCTGCATCGCAAACAATGCTGGCCATTCTGGCTTGGCAGAGCAAAGCAAAAAGGCAGGAGGGTGGAGAAAGCACATAAGGCTGCAGCTTAGAGAGCATACTGGAAGACGAACCTTCAAAGGAGGTGATTAGTGAAAGGGACACTTTTCATGCAGCAGAAATGAAGGTCTGTGAAGCACTGTTGTTACATCAGCTTCTGAGATGTTATTTCTGATGCGTCCTCATTGAGTTCTGTTCATTGATGCGTCTACCAGAGTTCTGTGAGGACAGACTGGCAGCTTGTGCATGTTGGAGAGGTCCATGGCACAGGTGTTAGCTGCGGACATTTGTATGGAGAACAGGCCAGAAAGAAATAGCCCTCTGCAGTGATACATGGTGGTAACATGAGCCATCTGGCAACAGCTGCTTCTGATAAGTGTCCTGAGACATAAGACCAAGCAAATGTGGTGTGGGGACACACCCACCGTACATATCCCCGTACCTTCTGGGTCAGACCTGGTCCCAGGCTCAGATCAGTCCCTAGTGCCAGGATGAACTTGGTGCCCTTGAGGCAGGAAAGGGCTCAGCTGAACCTTCTGTAGAGCATAGGCTCTGCACAAAGAAAGAAAATCTCACTGCAGTTTTCCACCACCACAGGGACTTAGTCCAGATTTCTCCAGAGAGAAAAATATTCCTGTTTTCCCATCTTTTTTGTCAGGTATACATATGTACACCATACTGATGATTTATTTGCCTAGGAAGATGCTGCATGTTCTACATCTGTAAGTGCCATGCATCAGTGAAAGCTGCTTTTTTATGACAAAAAACCTGCATATATTTTCACAGAATCACAGAATCGTAGAATATGCCAAGTTGGAAGGGACCCAAAGGATCATTGAGTCCAGCTCCTGGCCCTGCACAGGACCATCCCAAGAGTCATAGAATCATAGAATCAGATGGGTTGGAAAGGACCTCTGAGATCATAAAGTCCAACCCTTGATCCACTACCACCACAGTTACTAGACTATGGCACTAAGTGCCACATCCAGTCTCTTCTTAAATACCTCCAGGAACAGGGAATCTACCACCTCCCTGGGCAGCCCATTCCAATGCCTGATTACTCTCTCTGTAAAGAATTTCTTCCTAATATCTAACCTAAACCTCCCCTGGCAGAGCTTGAGACCATGCCCTCTTGTCTGATAGCTGCCCGAGAAAAGACACCGACCCCCACCTGGCTACAACCTCCTCTCAGGTAGTTGTAGAAGTGATGAGGTCTCCCCTGAGCCTTCTCTTCTCCAGACTAAACAACCCCAGCTCCCTCTGCCTCTCGTCATAGGACTTGTGTTCAAGTCCCTTCACCAGCCTGGTTGCTCTTCTCTGGACCTGCTCCACACACCATGTGCCTGAGAGTATCATCTAAATATTTCTTGAACTTGGTCAGCTTTGGCGCTATGACCATTTCCCTGGAGACCCTGTTCAAGTGCCCGACCTACCTCTGGGTGAAGAACCTTTTTCTAATATCCAACATAAACCTGCCCTGACAAAACTTCAGGTCATTCCCTCGGATCCTGTCACTGGTAACCAGAGAAAAGATCAGTGTCTGCCCCTCCTCTTTCCCTTGTGAGGAAGTTGTAGAGTGCCATGAGATATCCCATATCCCATCTCCTCTTCTTCAGGTTGAACAGACCAATTAACTAACTTTCTTTCTTTCTTTTCTTTCTTTCTTTCTTTCTTTCTTTCTTTCTTTCTTTCT
>NW_020957221.1:0-2231 GCF_003031625.1 Empidonax traillii | reverse complement strand
TTCTTTCTTTCTTTCTTTCTTTCTTTCTTTCTTTCTTTCTTTTTTTTCTTTCTTTCCTTTCTTTCTTACTTTCTTTCTCTTTCTTTCTTCCATTTTTCTTCCTTTTCTTTCTTTCCTTCTTTCCTTCTTTCTTTCCTTCCTTGTTTCTTTCCTCCCTTCTTCCTTCCTTCCTTCCTTCCTTCCTTCCTTCCTTCCTTCCTTCCTTCCTTCCTTCCTTCCTTTCTTCCATTCTCTCTTTTCTTTCAACATAGCTGCCTTCCAGGTGCACCCTCTGGTCTTCATCCAGCAGAGATATGAATGTGAGTAGCAGTAGATGGCCTGATCCACTGAGACAGATGGTCTCTTCAGGTATCTCTCATCCCTCCCCTACCCTCTGTCTGCCCTCAGTTTCCTTGTGTATCCGAGGGTGATTGCATCCACAGCCATAGAACACACAATTTGGTACTGCTTTATTCCATCCTGGCAAACCTGATAGCCCCCTTCCCTTCCAGCCTGGAGCCAGCAGTGGACAAGATTGATGCAGGGCTTTGCTCCCTGCCCATTGCACCTCCAGGTACAGCCACAGATTGCAGTTGGTGTCCACGTGGCTGAAGGTCAGGGAGAGGCCAGTTTTCCCTTCACATATCCGATGACAGTACAGGGTTTGGCAGCAGCAACCTTGGGCGGGGAGCTTAGGAAAGGCGAGGCGCCGTGTGCCTTCCTACATCCTCACAGGGTACTGCACCTGGAAATGGGAATCGAGGCCATCGCAGGAAGCCTTTCCCCTGCCATTTCATATGTCTCAGCAACATGTGAAGGACAGTGTTTGTCACTGTAGGAGCTGACAGTGAAGCTGGGCATTAATGGAGGTCAGGGAAAGGAAGGGAGGTGGTAGTTATCTGACCTGATCCCAATCTGGAAATAGAATCATCTGGTTTATTCCTCTTTGCAATCTGCCCAAGTGGGATTGGCCTAATGCAATGCACTTGCAGGGCTGTGAGTCTGCTTTAATTTCAAATGCTTAGTAAGAAAATGAGCTAAAAATATTAAAAAATTTATATTTTCAGGTATGTGTCTGAATTGATATGGCTAGATCAGTGACCTGTATCACACATACTGTTGTGCCCTGTGGCAGAAAGCTGCTGGCAGCTGTTCACTGTCTTCCTGCAGACTTGGGCTTTGACTCAGTCTACCATTTAGCTCAGTGCTGTAATTTCACTCTACCATGAAGATGTTGCAGACCAGATCTTTATTACTCTGAAGTGTGTCATTGCATCCTGGGGGCCTTACAAGAAGAGTTGTATGATGCTATGGAGAACCCTGTGGACTTTGGAGCGTCCAAAAAGGCTTTGAAACATGGGCTTCATGCAAAAAAGAACATCATGTGCTCCATTAGGATGATGGACCTTCAAGGTGTTCCTGTGAACACAGGCTGGGTTTTCAAGGCAGCAGCTTTTCTACCAAACCATGACAGCGGTTTGGACAGGTTACTCTGCCTTTGGTCCCAGAGATGTTTTTTTCCCCCATGGTATGTTTCAAGCATTTTGACTCCAAGCTGGAAGCATTGGTGTTTGATGTATGGTAGCCAAGCAGCCACAGCCTTCACATACTTCTGTGCAAGGAATACCAATGGTAGTAGGATGATCTACAGCCCTTTTGCAGCACGTATGCAAGCATAAAAGTGTTCCCTTTGATTTCAGAGCACCGTGAAGCCACAGTTCATGGGCTTCTCTGGCTATAGGCATTGTGACAACCCACATGGCACTGGCAGGGGGGTGGCAGGAGAGAAACCTGAGTGTCAAGGGCAGATTTAATGGGGGACACCTTTATTATCCCATTTTTCTGTGCAAGCTGGTTTGGGTGGATGGGGCACAGTCATAAAAAGCTTTCTACATTTAGATGAGGGCTGTGGCAGCCCTGAAACTGTAAGATATAATTTCTGCGGAGGGAAGTTGAACTCAGGGGTATGAACCTTGATCCATTAGGGTCACAGGCGGGAGCCCCCACATCTGGAACGGCCTGGATACATTTCTTTTCTTTGCAATACAAGCATGTTCCTTCTGGAGAATTGGCAACCCAAACACCAGAGCTTAGAGAGGTTCAGACATGAAGACCTGACCTCAGGCCATCCTGCTGAGCCCCAGACAGAGAGTGGGCACCACCAGCCAGAAAATTCCCGTCCCTGCCTCCTGCCCTTGGGCGCCTTTCACTGTGGAGACCGCCCTGCTCACAAAGCTTATTCTTACATGTTG
>NW_020957220.1:94446-124867 GCF_003031625.1 Empidonax traillii | reverse complement strand
CACTAAACACCTATGATTGAGGTACTGCACAGATCCCTCAGTGTCTCTTGTTTTTTTGTCATGAAAATTCTCAATTTATTAAAGTTAATATATGCAATATAAAAGTTTAAACAGCACTGAACAACCTGAAAAACAATTAATAGAAAGAATAAGAAATTACAAACAGATAGAGAATCAAAGGAACTTCTAGAATGATTCTGTCAGAAATTTAAGGGTCACAATACATAATTTTAAAGTATTCACTGAAGAAATAAAAGACTAAAAAATTAAATTATATGTGTATAATTTCTGAATAGAAGTAGAGTTAATTCCAGCAATATAGTCCATGGAAATGGTGCAAAAGTCTCAGTTGAAATATCAGATAAGATACTACTTGTCTGAACACTTTTTATATTTTCAGCCTGTTTTACAGGAACTGTGACAGAAAGTACGAATTAATTTCATTCCTTTCGTGTCAAACTATTTGCTTAGTTTTTAAAGTAAGTAAATAACCATTGTCAGTCATACAAATTGAGTACATAATTATGTACAAGCAGGCTTTAAACAGCAAAATATGATCATGCCAACAAAGGTTGCTCAGCTACCAATTTTGTGAAAGTCATGATTCGAATATGCTCTGACTGATATCCCAGCAATCCACCTCGTGTATAGTTTGGATCACATAATTTCCCTTGTGAGCCTCACAAATAGAGGAAAAAAAAAAGTTTGGAAAATTTTCTTTCAAATTTTCCATTTTAAAACATCAACATATAAAATTTATTTGCCCACAATCCTGTTTTTCAGTTCAGAGTCAAAATCTGCTCCAAGTGTTTTCTATTTACAAGCTTTTTTAAAGCTAATTGGTGAAGTACAAGAGTTGCACTGTGGATTGTTTTTTTATTTTTATTTTTAAACTAATTTTATCAGCAGACCTTCATTCACTGAATTTCCCCCCTGACAGAGCTCTAAAATAAATTGGTTCCTGAGCTGCATTTCTTCCAGTCATCTGCTGTGCAACACCATCAGGGATAAATTCCTTCCAAAATAATATTAACATACTTTTTCATCTTCAGTAAGACTTTGTAGCACACATAACTGACAATATTTCTAATGTTAAAGAGAAGGACCTAAAGAGCTTGAGCTGGTGCCAGCAGCTCCATTTCCCTGGGTAAGAGGACAAGCCATGAATGTCACCTCCCTGCTCCTGACTGGGGAAAGGCAGATGCCAGAGGAACTCACCTTGGTGATGGGAGACTTGCTCATGGTCTGTAAGGAAGAGACAGGCAGAGAAAGTCATTACCTTGTGCTTTTACCTTTAATATGAAAACACCCCCATGCAGGGCTGTGAACTCTTCCAGAGCTCAGAGGGGAGGGATGGGAGAGGGGTTGCTGGGGGGCATCTCAAAGGCAGTCCTCAGTTTGCCACCAGAATTTGACCAAGCACTCCTTGGTTTTATTTCTATTTAACAGTATCTTATTTTTCCAGAACTACTATTTATTTTTTCAATACTTTGTATAAAACTCTTTTTTTTTTTTTAACACAAGCTGAAGTAAACCTAGAAGAATCAAAAAAAAAGTGGGGAAAATTGAAGCAATCCCCAGACATAAAGAATGTAAATTATTTTGCAGTTTTGATAAATCAAGAACTGGCATAAGTCTTGCTTATACGAAAGGAACACAAAATATAATCTGCACACTTCCACCTAGACAAGAGATGCCCTTTCCACTCTGCAAATACTTCACATAAAGTAACGACATAAAATAGACCATGAGAAATGGGGAGCTTTGGGCTTGCATGTCTAGATATAGAAAGTCATAGCCCATTGATTAGATGGCTAATTAGATACTACTGACCTTTATGCCCTTTTTGGAAATCTGGCATCAAATACACACCATAAACTTCTGAGGATTAAAGAAATGGAATCATCTCTCTTTTTGGAAGCATTAACTACTGGTAATAGTGGGGTTATATAGTGCTAGAAGAGGTGTGTGCAGGAAAAGGCTGAAGTGGAAGTAATCAGTCTATTAAATATTCCACATGCAGTGTATTCCCTTAGATTAAACACATGAATTCACTTTCGATCTGAGCTGAGCAAAAAGAAGTAAAATGTCAAGCTATTATGTTAACATTTTACAACTTCAGGTCTTTATCAGCTCCCTGAGACAATGACCAAATCAAGCTTTCATGTCTGAACATGGCTAGCAGGATGCAGGTGATACAGCACTACTGTCAGACATTTGGATCATTCTCCACCAAGCAGAGAGAAAAATGTCAGCTGAGATGTTCACACAGAACTTGACATTTGGGTAAGCAAGTATAACCTTCAAATCTGGCTTTCCTTTTCCATGCAGCACAAAAATACAAAAGTAATGGAGACAGGCAAAGCAGAGCTTGAAATAATTATAGCACAACATCTTGTTAGTCCAGATCCTGCCCACAGGGTCTCATCTCAGGACTTCTTCAAGGAGCTGAGTGTCACCACAGAAATGAACTAAAAAAATTAAAATAGAGAGCAACACTGCTTTTCAGCTCCAGCCTTCTGAGACTGTGATCCCTAAACATGTTCTACCAGGGAGTGCTGTGCCTACAGCTCTGCCCTACAAATGTAGGTGAATGTGGAGGACTCACTCTTGCCCAAATGTATGACAGAGGAACCCCAGCACTCTCCAAAGAGGAGGTGCCTCTCCCCTGCACAGTCACACATCTGGCAGTCTGTTAGTGAAGCTCTAAGTTGATAAGCTGAGCATCTCCACCTCCAAAACACCCCAAAAATGCTATTACTAAGTTCATAATGAAAGAGGTAAATAGTATTGAAGGGTTGTAAATACCCCCCATTGCAATTCTCCAAGTCTGAAGCATCAACTTGCATTTCCCCCTAAGCCTTGATAGCTCAAACAGTTCAGTAGAGGTTAAAAGTGAACAGAAAAAAAAATAAAAAGAAGGGTGGAAAAAAAAAAGGAGAGACTGCTACTATCAGCACTGACTGGCTTTGGAAGAGTGCTATGAAAAAAACCCCACACAACCCAGAGGTAGATGCTTCATACTGGGCTTGCTTCTGTAATTTAGGTGATTGCAACTCCATTTTTCAAAACACTTTAGTGATTTTTTATTATATCTTTAATGGCCTTTAGAGTTAAGAGTTACAAATAAGATCTGGGAGATAAATTTCAGCTAATGTCTATTTTGTCAAAAAAAATCCCCAACAACCCAAACAAACATTTGATATCACTTTATTTGAAGATTTCCCATCTACACAATTATTTTTTTCTGGGATGTGCACTTTCATTATTCCATTTTTTCATTTCATGAGAATTTTCCAGATATATTTTTCTCTGATGTAATTAAAAAAAAAAAAAACCCTCTATACTAATGTTTCATGACCATATAATCATAGAAGGGTTTGGACTGGAAGGGACCTTAAAGATCATCTGGTTCAAACCTCCTTCCACAGGCAGGGACACCTTCCACTGCACCAGGTTGCTCAGAGCTCTTTCCAACCTGACAGCAGAAATAACACCATGGACATAAACACAACTAAACCTTATTCCCCTAAAAAATATCTAAGGGGTGCTATCAAAGTCAAGGAATTCTTTGAAAATAGATCCTTTCAGCCTCCTGAGAAGTGTGGCTGAAGGTGAGAACACACCATGTTACTGCAGAGTTCAGCAGCCTGCAAGATGAACTCACCAGCATTCTGAGTTTTCAGTGCTTGACAGCAATAATGTTTTGGCAATCTTGATCATTTTTGAAGTGTTTTTTTCCCTAAATGAGAATTAAGCTTTTGAAATTCATATCTAAAATTTTCAATAGATGCAAGCAAGTTCAAAATGATGTGCTTCTCCACAGCTTTTCTCCATAGCAGCAATGTAATTTCTGTTAAAGACTTACTCTCTTGGAAAATATGGTGTAGCAGTTAGCATAATTTTCAAATTTTTTTTAAATTTGAAAACAAGGAACTTTGCTGATGATAGTAAATTCTGCTTTATAACCCCAGAGACCATGATGTAAATCTCTTTACCATGCAGTCAAAATAGCTTCTCCTGCAAAATAATCCCTAACCAAAATACTAAATCAAGGAACCACCTCTTCTCATTCCTGACTGCCCAAATAAGATGGTCTCAGTTCAGCAATGACATCTAATAGCAAATAAATCAAAATTTCTGTCCTACCAGACACTGAAATCATCAAAAATTAATATCTCTTCAGAGTTTTCGACATCTGGGTGCCTGAAGGATCTAAAAAACTATCAGGAACAATTGTCCTATTCAGCAAATTAGAAAAATACTGGATCTGCCAAACCAAACATGAAAGGAACAACAAATCAGGATCTGTGTTCTGAGCCATGCTGTGTGTGTGTCAAAGGGACTCAGATTCACAGTGATTTTAAATCTAATCTCAAAACATTTTACAAGCAGTATCTCATCTGGATAAAGTCTGGGTTAGTAATGAATAAACCTTCTCTAAGACAGAGTTAAAATCCCTACACAACAGGAGCTGGAGTTACATTCAATATATGGATTTGTGTCACTCATAAAAGATGTGTCTGCCATAACCTCACTGAGGTTACAGCAGAACAGAACATATTTGCATCCTAAGCTTCTACCAGCAAGGCAAATGTCTTTAATTACATAATCATCATCTTCAGGTAGACTTTTTTAGTCTGTAAAATCTCCTTGGAATCAAATGGAAATTACTCCCTGACTGTTTCACATGGTGTTCTGGCACTGTTTCCTTCTGACTTGTCATGTTTCCATCTCCTTGTATTATTCAGCTGAGTAATTTCCTCCAAACAGGAAAAAAAAAAAAAAGCCCTAAATAATTCCTTTTCAGTTATATCTAAATGAAACACTGAGAATGACAAATGTAGAAGTTATTCCATTCATTTAGGTTGTGTTTTACTGCAGTTTTTCTTGGTGGAGAATTTGCATTTCTTTTCCTCTCTTTCTAACTTTTTATTGTCCTCAACCCTTTGCTTTAAACCAAGTTAAACTCCTATAAAACCATGCCATTAAAAGGACAATATTTAATTTTTTTGATGAACATTTTGATGAGCAGTTTACAGTAAAAGCAACCAGAGGATTAAGACCACAGGAAACAGAATTCTGTAAAATTAAATCTATATAAAAAGTTTGAGATGAGGTGTGAAGGCATTTGGAGTATTCCCATTTTCTCCCCTCTATACCAAAGAACACACAGCAAAGAAGTTCAGATATGCTTTAAATAAGGTTTAATTACTTTCAGACTGGAATAAAGGTATTAAAATATGTTCAAGGATTATTACAAAGGGAACATTTAAGCAGACACCAGTTTTAGCTACAAATCATGAATTTCAGCTGAAAAAGGCATAAAAGCCAGCATTCCCTGTCATAAATATTGTAATGGCATTCTAAACTTTTACAAAATGCTGGGTTTCCCTGCTGAATTCTCCAGTCACTAGAGGTCACTATTACAGTTTTGAATCACTCAAGTCTGTGTCTCAAAAATCTTCCTCAGTATATCCTAGTTTTGAAAACTTGCCTCTGTTGAATATATTCATATTTGAATAATGGTATTTGAAATATTTAAGTGTCTTCCCCAGAAAAATAAGTCCAGAAGTACTAGTCAAAGGTTCTTTTTAGGACAGTGTTTTAAAAGACTTTATTGTGTTTCTACCATGACAGGGTCATTCCAGTAACTCCAGCAATAAGCATATTCAGATGAGGTGCCCTCAAGAACAGCAAAGATTATCTTGACACTCATTCAAGCCATAACCCACCTGAAAAAGAAAAGAAAATCAGGAGAGTAGTTGGTCCTTGAGACAGAAACAAAACTGGTGAAAAATAAAGGCTTTTTAGATGTTGTCTGGACCTTGTCTAATATCTGTTGCCACTTTGGCCCACAATAAAGTAATTTACGTGAGGGATTTTCGGCAGAGCTGTCACTGTTGCTGCCCCCCCACCAAAGTCACCCATTCATTGTTTCCATTTTCAGCAGAATGTTGATGAGGGCGAAGACTAAGAACAAAAACCTTTTAAAATTATTTTCCTTCTGTAAATGCAAACATAAGAAGGCACAAGTTAATGGGTCTGATCAAATCTCAGGTGCATCCAGCATCTCTCAGGGACTCCAGGCTGGTCACTGTGTGCCCTGAGTTCATGGATCATTAACCTGCCCTCCTGGTGTTCAGAACTGCTGGGGAGGCACGGCTGGGAACACACAGGGCATCCACCTTTGGGCACCAAAGGTCAGGCAAGAACCACATCAGTGCCATCACACCCAGGTTAAGCAGGGCCTGTGATTTAAGAATGTCAGTGTAAATGTCCCTGAATGCACCCAGAGGTGGTGACAAGGCTGGAAGGGATGTCCTCTGAGAAGCAGCAGAGGACTCTGAACTTGTCAAATTTGGACAAAAGGAGGATGAGGACAACCTCGTTACTCTGTACAGAGGAGGGGACACGGTGCCTGATGATGTGACGTGGGAGTAACTCAAAGCTATTCCAGAGTAGTGTTATACCAGACATTAGGAAGCATTTCTTGTCTGAGAGGGTGATCAAACACTGGAACTGGCTTGCTAGAGAGGTGGTCAGTGCCCCAAGTCTCTTCGTGGTTAAGAGGCATCAAGGCAGTGCCCTTAACAACATGTTTTATCTTGGTCAGCCCTGAACTGGTCAGGCAGTTGGACTAAGTGATTGTTGTACATCCTTTCCCACTGAAAGAGCTGTTCTATTGGAGGTCCAAGTTGGAGGTGTGAGGGTAAAAGAGCATCTATATAGAATGTGAGTGAGTCAGAACTGGAGTCAAAATAAAAGTGCAATTTTGTGTGTGCAAAGAACATTGAGGTTCCCTATGGCCTTGGAGCTGGAGTTGGGATTTAGACCTCACAAAGGAGAAACAAAAATTTGGAAGGAACTATGGCCATTGAGCAAATTCTTTGCCTGGGAAAGGCAGACCATGAGTAGTTAAAGTATAAACCAGATTTGAGCTGCAAGTCCCACTGCCAGCTGCACTGTTTGAACCAGAGATGTCATATGAGCAGGTTTTGAGTGTTGCAGAGAAAGCTGCAGGTGCTCTCCAGAACTGGATGATTCCCTGAGACAGTTAGAGGAGGAAGAACTCTCTCTCCTCTTCAAGGCTTTTCTGGTTGGGCTGTTTCCCAGGATAATTTTACTTTGTTTACCTAAGATTAAGAATTTCTTGGAACTGGAAGAATATGGAATTTTACCTTTCCTATATTTCTTGCTCTTACAATGACCATGCCTTCATCCATTGACAATATTAGTCAGATTTCTGACCTTCCCTTTCTGTAGACATTAATTTTCTCACTATAAAAACCAACAACCTCCCAAACAGAAAAAAGCAAGAAAAGCCTCACAACCAACATCACAGGCACTTTGTGGACCTTCACTGCTTTTCAGGAGGGAGGGTCAGGGCATCGTAACTTCACCATGACCCACAGTCATGGCAGCAGTTCCCAAACTGATTCAGCAGGTGACTTAATGCCATGCCACAAGATGAACCCAGATATTTTAACATCCTCTTTGTGTCTATACTGTCACTTCCTACCTCCCAGAACACTGTAACTCTTGAATCTTTTCCCCTACTTAATCTTAGAACAAGAATATAAGGTATTAAAATTACAATAGTTTATGGTTATTAAAATTACAATAGTTTGTATTGCTGGAAAATTAAATCCTGCCCCGTTCTTTGTTATGTCTCTAATCAATACAGGGTGAGCTTTACGAACAAGAAGCCCCTTTGAGGGAGACGAAAGAAAAAGACTCAGCCAGATGTGCTCAGTTTGCCCAACAACTGTTTTATGTGCTTATGCTCTCAGAAAACAAATGCTGAAAAATCATAACTCTAAGAATTAATTCCTCTTTGACAATAGTGGAAAATGAGTCTCTCCTTCTAAAGAATGAGAATAGTCACAGCCTGAATACAGGCTGTTCAAAGATATGAATGGATGTCTCAGCCATTCATAAGTTCTTTGTGCAGTAAACCCAGTAAAGAAGGAAAAGTAGAAAAGAGATGTATTCACTGCTGAAGGACAGGGAGACAAAACATGCAGGAAAACTAAAAATATTCTGCCACAAAAACCTCCTGATTGCAGCAAATGTAATCCCATAATCAGAGATTTGCAATCCTCGGGGCTGGCATAAAGACTTTACAGTTCCATTGAAGAACAGAGTCTGTAGCAAAGCATTCTTTGTATACAACATTTGCAACAAATATAATTGTATATGTATTCAACGAATGTTGACGCCATTCTAAGAAGAATTAAAGCCAGACAGTGTAGTGAGCATAAAGGTCAGTCAGAGCTACATTAAAAACATTCTGTTCCATCTTTTATCTGTTCAGCAGCCAAGGGAGATCATTACGCTTTGGAATGAAAAGAGAATGTATAAGGGCAACAATTTCTTCTTACCATGGAAAGAGCTGGTAGCCTGAAAAAAAAATAAAACCCTGTTTAATGGTTTTATTTGCAGAAAAATGAAGGCAAGAGAACAGCTGTGCTAAAACACTGTTTGTCCTTGTTATCAAACAAAGCATAATGATGAAACATGATGGATGTAGAGAGAAAATTACCAAAGTTAGGTGTGGTTCAAGCCTGCACTCATTTTCAAATCATTTTCCTGCTTCAAGTCTGTTCATTTGAGGCTCCTGCTCCTAAAAGAATTGTAATTCCTCTCACAATGCATCGATTTTTTTCACTTCAACAAATTCAAGGGCTGACACTACTTTAAACTGATTTTACCCTGTGGTATCGTCTCTGGCTCCTAGTTAACCCTTGTTCCGTAAGACAGAAGAATAAGTCCATCCATCGTGCTTTATCTATATTTTACTGTTCTTGAGTTTGAATAAGGTTACTTTGCTTCAATATTATTTTAATTATAGTGTTGAAATTACAGTGGCAGGAGCTACACAAATAGACACATCAAGATCGATAGTCAATTTGATGTGGAGGAGCTTTCTTCTTTTGTACCATGTCAGATAAAAGAGAATATCCATGGTTACTGCTATTAATATTTATACCACTCTCTAAAAGGAAAGAGAAATGCTAGACAACAGGCCTGGACATTGATTGTTGTACAGGGTATTGTGCAGCATTAAAAAAAGGCACCGTAAGATGTGACTAAGTTGCTGTGTTACCTGAAGCCCAGAGAGTAGAGAAGGGACAACAAAATACAGCTGGTTTGTCCAAATGAAGAACATCCAATATTTGGTGTTGAAATGGCTTATTTCAGTGTTCTCCCCTTGAAGGACAGGAAAATCCTGGAGGAGGTTCTGCAGGGCACGAGGATCTGGGGATATTGGAGGGCAAATGCCCAACCCATCCACACACAGGTTTCCTCCCTACCATGGTCTGAGGTTTGTGTTGTGTCCCTGAGTAAATCTGCTTTGTCCTGTGAATTTGGGCTAAAGTGGAAGCTGAGCCCCACACTCACAGATGCACAGCACAGGTGAGCCTCAATGTCTCTGCAGGACAGGGCAAGGAAGAATGCAAGGCTAAATAATGCACTCAGCTTCATGTGCTTGGCTTCTGGTCCTGGGCAAGCTCTTCCACTGAGGCAGAGGGTCCATCCCCCTCAGAACTTTCAGGGTCATCTCAGTCTTGAGCGGCCCTGCTCTCCCACCATGGCCCCTCTGTGTTCTCTGCTGTTGCTGTGATACACACACTGAGAGTTTTCAGAGGATGAGTGGCCTGTTCCTGGCACAGGTAACTGTTGGCAGCAGGGCAGGTATCACGTTCCAGCTGTCTGGTGCCATCCATACAGTGCAGTTGTCCCCACTGGGGCAAAGCATTCCCTAAAACACAGGTTTGATAGGGGGAAACATCCCCTGTATCAACAAAAGCCTCATTCTCAGTAAGAACTGATTCTTCCTCCAGGAGCTGATTCTAATAAGAGAGGTTAGGGTGGAGAAAAATTCCCTGCTCAATTCCAGTGCTTCCAGAGTGAGTAGACTAACAATGCCTTTCTGGGAAAAAATCAAACCTCACCTGAACATGGAAAACACCTGCAGAACTCACAGGGCCACCTCCCATCTCCTGGCATAACAGTATGAAGTGAGGCAGAATAAGAGAGAGTGAGAAATGCTAAAGGAAGCAGCAGGAAAGGAGACAAAAAAAACAGCAAAAAAAAAAAGAGGCATCGTTTGGATAAACTTGAGGCTAGTAAAACACAGGAGACTTGTTTCTTGATGTGCAGAGGAGTAACAGGATGGTGGGAGGCAAAGGGAGATGCAGCCTGCGAGAAAATAGCACTGACTGCTCTCCAGCAACACAGCCATGGGCAGTGTCACCAGCCCAGTGCTGAGAAAGGCTCAGGAAATAAATAAAATCAGGCTTTGGGGAGAGTATTTTATATTGTCATAAGAGAAAAGATCATAGAATGATAAGAAGTAATTGGCGTCATGTTATCTAATAAATCTGACAACATATAGAAGTGCTCTGTACAGCTTCTGAAAAAATGAGCACATTATGAGGAATTTTTAGCTGGTGTCAATTAGATATTGGTCAGGTACAGCAATGGGGAACAGAGAACATTTGCTTTCTCTCTCACCTTTATAACCGATATCTCAAACTTCAAGCTGTCAGTTTATTAATTAATTAGTCTAGGTTGCACTTTTAACCACCCTATTTATACCATCATTTCTCATTCATGTTTATCTCGTGGAAATTCACAGCAAATTTGGGCTCATGGGCACCAACTATTGCTGCTATCTCATTAAGATTAAAATGTGGACAACTTTCAAATTCGGGAGAAAAAGGTCAGGAAGCTTTTCATCAGTTCTTCCAAAAATGATTCGGGATTCTTTCTCAAAGTTTGGGAAAGTACATGGATATTTATTTAATCAGCTCCTGTGATCACTGAATACTGTTTCTCAGCCTCTCAGAAGGTGTTTATTCCTATTTTACAGGACAAATGAAGAAGAGACCCCCAAAAGTTAAAAAGGCATACATTCAAGTTTCCAACTTCTTATTATGTTTATTTATTATAAAACTTCACCTAAACCTTATTTATTCCAAATGTGTTACTTAAAGAAAACAATATATGAACTATATAGATCGTATTAACCAAGAATCAAAACTTTCAAGCCTTATTTCAATATTCCTACTTATTTCAATTGAAATTCATTTGCACAGCAATTAATTTTGAACTCACCAATTCATCTGCTTTCATGGAATTCTTAAATAATCATCCAATTTGTTATAAGTGGCCTAAGTACGTCTGAAAATTTTAATTTTAAAAACTGGGCTTTTTGACAGGATTTTGCTCATATTGCTCTCAAAAGTACCTGTAAATTTCTCAGATCAAGGATTTTCCCAATGAAAAATGCTCTTTCCAAATGCATCATCCATTTGGAAAAGTGCTCAGAAAAAAGGTGTATTTTGATCTGGACTTGCAAAAGTAGTGAACTCAAAGTCACTTGTCACATTGGCAAAGTTTGGCCAATATTTGTTTAAATTAAATTACTTCTAATGACTTCAGTCATCTTATGTTGCAACTGTGCTGGTAGCTGCAAATAATTTTCTTTTTGTTTTCATGAGAGCTGGAGAAAATTAATCCTAATGATTTTAAATGGACTGTGCTGACTGTCTAATGTGCTGATACTTGAATAAAACACTGACACTACATATTGCACAGTCAGAAAGCTGCCACTGTTTTTTAGGACCAGTGAGTGCTGGATCACTTGGAGGCACAGACAGAAAACTCTGCAGAGGTGCAAAGCATCCAACCTCTGCCTTTAGCAGGGATAAAAGGAGTGGATGTATCTGGTGTGTAGCATTAATTTGGGCAAGTTTCTACACGGGACAACAAATGTCATCAGTCAGCAATTTATGATGTATACAGACAGGCAGAAGAACCTGATTACAACCAAAGTTATAAGATAGTTAATGCATCTGTGATAAAGAGTTTGTTTAGAAAATATCTATATTATGTTATATGATGTACTCTGTTCAAGATCAGCTCTCTTCAAGTAGTCTGCAAAATTATTTCAATTAATCTCCTAATAACAATTATATGATTCTTGCAGAACCTTTCAAGGTCCTCAAATGGCAGTAGTACTAAGGTACCCTGCTTTCCATAAGAAACACTTCCTATACATAGAGAGGTAATCAACCCACAGTCTTCTCATTTTCAGACCCTCATGTGCATTTTTAAATCATGTTAATGATGGTACATTCTGCCTTGAAAGTGCTCATAAATTTGTCTCTGCTTACCTGATGTTGCTCCCCAGTGCTCTCTTGAGAATTACAAATCTCCTGTCCATAATCTGCTTTCATCATTTAAAAAAGCTGTTTTGCTTTACCATTTCAAGGGCCAATGATGAGAGAGATGGGCTCTTAATTGGCTGTGCTGGTTCTCTTTCTCCTTCAGGTGATCTTAATTAGCTTTTTCCTGCTTACAAAAGATAATGCAAATAAGGGAGACACAGGATTTATGCATATAAAACCTGCTATTGTGTGACTTCCCTAAAGCCATTCTTATTCCTGGAACAATTGCCCAGGCAGGTTGTGGCTGGCCCATCCCTGGAAGTGTTCTAGGCCAGGTTGGAGCAACCTGGGCTAGTGGAAGGTGGGACTGGATGAGCTTTAAGGTCCCTTCCAACCCAATCTATTCTATAATTATTAATGTCCTTCCCTGTACTACAGTGTTCACATTGATTTTCCTCAACTCTAACAGACAAGTAATTGCTTTTTTATAAATCTGCAATTTGGTCTTAATAACACCAGGAAGCATTGCAGCTTCTCACTGACATTTTCTCATATTTCACAGACTGGTTGGGATGACAGTCATGTGCAAAGCAACAATCCCAGATGGAAGTGAAACACAGCCAGGTGGATTCCTTTCAGACTCCTCACTGATACTTTCTATTGTGCCTAAATCCAGGCACTTTAAACCCACCATTCTGGGTTTTAATTGCAACTGAACTGTCCTGAATACAGTCCCTAATTGCAGAAGGAAAGCAGAGTCACAGAAGTTTGCTTAGATTAATGCTTATAAAGTGGTATAAAAATAGAAAAGCAGGTGGTATTTTTCTTTGACTTAGAAAAGATCCAGAATTTGAAAATATGAAACAGAATACAGCTTCCCTTGAAATTAATAATAATAATAAAAAAAAAAGGATATGTTTCTCCATCTACTATAGCAAAGACTATTGAGCTGGAAGTAAAGAAATGCTCTAACAAGAAGAGCTCAGTAATTTCCTCTATGAACTCCTGACCGCCCTGGAACTGGACTCCTCACCTGTCAGAATATTTTGACACTTTTAAAGGCAAAGATGACACATTACAAGGTACATGCAAAAGAATAAAGTCTGTTGTATTCTCACAGATGGCAATGTTGGGATAACTCAAACTGAGTTATTGAAAAGCATTTTGGATCTTGGGAAAGCAGGAACACTGCAGAGATACTCTCTATTTCCACATGAATATATCATATCTCAGGAAGTCATAAGTTGGTTAGTATTGACCAGAGCTCTTTTGCCAAAATCAGTTAAAAGGGAAGAAAAAAAGCTACTGCTTTGATACTTTTTCATGTAATTTAATGTATATCAATTATTATCATTCTAAGGAGTTTTAACTGAGAACCCCATGTATGAGTTTGTACCCAGAGAGAGAAAGAGAGAAATCAGAAGATATCCAGCAATAACAGCACACTGCTATGGCATGTAACAAACCACAAAGATACCAATTCAATTTAAACAAATTCCAATCTTCCCTCAATGAATAAACATGCCCTGACATGCCTTTTCTGACTCTTTTCCAGTTAAAACTTCTGCCTTTTTTTGTGTTAGGAATTGCAATTAGCTCTACCTTCTTCTGGTAGAACCAGAGCTGAAGCTACGTCGTCTGAAATCTCTTGACTGTGGTTTGTTGGAGATGAAGGAGTTAAACCCTCTTCAATTTCACAGAAAATATGTATTAATCAAACAAATATTGCAAAAACAAAACTAAAACAGCCTGATGAAGGTGAAGATGTAGAATTGAACACCAACCACTGTGTAAAATTAAAGCTGAATTTTATAATTACAACCTTATAGACAGAGATATTAGATAACCTAAAATGTATTAAACAAATAACACTTTCTGGAAGTTTCTCCAATGATAACAGTTTAAAATTTGCTATTTAAATATTACTCAAGTTATCAGTATTATGATACCAATATTATGAAAATATTTCATATGGAAAGTAGCAATGCCCTGGTAGCACTGCAGTAGTTTCATAAACAGTCATTCATAAAATCATCCACAGTAATATTAAATAACTTGTGCATTATTTAAACATGGTGGAAATCTTAATTCTTCCCTGTTTTTTGTACAATATTATGAAATGCAAGGCCTTGCCAGAGGGATGTGTTTCATACCTCCAATCCTCTTTACCTTATTTGAGCTTCTATCCTGGAGGAACAGGATCTCCCATCACTGTCACATGAATTTTCTTAGAGGACCTGAATCACTGTTCCCCTTAGGCAGAGACCACAGGGATAAGCAATTTAATGATGGACAATTTCAAAACAACGGAAATAAATAGATTGGTACAAGACAGCAGAGTCTGAAGAGTACTGAAATTTTCCTCATGATCAAAAAATATAAAAATTAGTACTTGCAATAATTCCTTCAAAATTTATCTTCACTTTGGGGATTTTGCACTGGATCATTGAAATAATTGAAAAATTCTTATTGTATAGATATTTTGACTTTTACTTGGTTGTGTTTATTAAAAAGGTTTTCCACTTTTCAAATCCATTATAACTCCAAAGTATAATACAACCTAATCAGTTGCAATGGCACTAAAACGAGGAGGTTTCCCAGCCTTTGAAAGTTGATCTTAAAAAAAAAAAAAAATCAATGTAGAGTATTTATTTCATGGCCACTTCACGGTTAAGATTCAAAACTCTGTGTGAGAACCCCGAATACTTAGGCACAAGGAGCTGCCTCTTACTCTTTTGCAACAATTTACCACAGAACAACTCTGTGACAGAAAAACCGACATAAATCCAGCATCTTTTGCAAACACAGGAGCAGAAACCACCCAGCAGTGAGATAGGAATCATGGTCATGGGCACAACTGCTTTGTCAATAGATCTTCATGGACCAAACAGCAGCACAAGAAAGCCTGAGAAAAAAAAGGGGAGAGTAACCCTCTCCCTCTCAGATCCTTTGAATTTTTTTCCAAGATCTTGAGTGCTCTGACAATGCTCTGTGTGCACAAAACAAGACCAAAGAGCACCAACTGCTTTAATATCAACCACTGAAAAATAGCTGTTGGAGTGAGTAATTGAAAAGAGTTGATCAGCTAGAACTCAAGCTTGGATTACCAACCTTGCTGTAAAAAAGAGATTTTTCAAACACACGTCTCCATCACTTACCATTTCATACAATGCTTCCTGTCATTTTATCCTGGGGTTTGTCATGAAAATCACAGACTTGGGAAAAGATGCCAGAAACTGGTGTCTGGTCTTGTTTCCACTGTGTTCTGCAAGTTTGGATTTCCATTTTTTTGTGTACTCTGGAAAGAATGAGTCTTCAACGTATGACTCTCTATTTACACATATGTGTGTAAATTATAAAAGTCACAGGAGTTGTAAAGTAATTTAATGCAAGAATTCACTATTCTCTTTCGTAATATATGAATACCATTAAAAACAGAGGAAGGAGAGAGAGAAATCAATTTCTATAATTTGAAATGTTATTGTTATTTTTAAGCACAGAACAGCAAAGCCCAGCACCAATATAAATTGAAGATTCAGGATAGCTAGAGATATTAACATCATGCTCTAAAATGTGCTTTTAAGCAGCCTCAGATCGTTAATAAAATCGTTCGTCTCAGCTCCAAAATGTTAACATATTCCACACAAAGTTCATTGGTGACACAATTTGCTAACTCTCCTCGTCTTCCTTACTCGATGATTTGTCACTTTAGTTTTACCAAGAGGAAAAGCAGCACTGCCCAATACCCTCAGCACAACTGCAATTATTGGAAAATCACGTCTCATGCTGCTCAGGTTTTCTTTCTGCCTGTTAACAACCAGCTGATATTTGTACTGTTTTGGGCTCTGTTTTCCTTGGTTAATTAGAAACAGTGGCAGTCAGGTTGTTGTTATTTAGAAACAGGGACAGTAAGGTGGTGTCTTCCTTGGAACACTGGAAAGTCTTCTTGCCTTGTGATACATCTTTCTTTCCCAAACAGCCCAGGAGAGATTCCATGTTATTACTATTCTTTTTCACCTCTCTAGCATTGTAGATCTAAGAGGAACAATGTTTGTTGGTTTGTTTGTTTGTTTGTTTGTTCTTTGTTTCTTTTAAAAGCTTTTCTGGTTTTTTTTAATCAGAACTCATTGTGGCAAAAAGATAAAAACCCCAAAGCCCTGGTTGACTCCAGGTCCCATCTCAACATGTGAAGTTACACAGTACCATCAGTTTAACCAATAGATTGCTATGGATTTCACCAGTGTAACCATGAGTAATAAGGTTTATTTAGATCAGATTCTGGAAGTACTTGTAAATTCCAGGCATTTGATGATATCAGACCTACTTATATTTCATTTGCTGAACGTGGCCAAAATAAACTATAATTTCAGAAATCAAACCCTTTGCTGTCTTGCAGGGTTTAACCAGCTGAATCAGCAGATCATGGGAGAATTCCAGCAGGCCAGAAGGAGCTCTGGGGTTGAAGGGAGCCCCTGGAGATGCCCTCAGCGTGGAGGGCCTTTGTCTTTTTTCACTGAAGTCCACAATAAAGTGTAGTTATGCCTAAGTTGATGCACTTAATACTGTGTTAATACTGTGCTACCAGTTGATACTCCGGCTAAATTAATACTCCTCAGCAGAACACAAAATTTTACAAGTGAAACAACCTGATTCCACCAGTGAATCTGTCTCTCCACACTCAGCTCTGGAGAATTCCCACTCCACACCCTCATTTCTCCAGATTCAGAGCCAGGAGCAAGGTACAGACACAATTGCTGCTGCTTATTATTGCCTCGCCTAATCTCTTTCCCATATAAAGTTTGTTTTCAGTTGAACTTCTATTATATCCTCCATGGACATAATACTTTCGAACCATGGGGTTCAAAAGTAAATGGAAAAAGGTTTAAAATAATTCCTCTTAAAAGTTGACAAGTTCAGCTTTTCCCCTGCAGTTTGTGTCCTGGACTTTTTCCGTTTTGTAAATCAGTGACAAAGCACAGGGTGATTTGGGCTATTGAAGGTCCAGACAAGAGCTGCAACATCTGGCTCGTTCTTCTTCTGTAAGGCAGTGCCTTAATTGGTAATTATACTGTTAAGAACTAGATTTTCACATTGATTTTGTTTTCTTAGGATGGATCAGATCCTATATATACTTTTAATTCCATATAGTTCTGCCTTACTAAGAAATAGATGTTCAGTCCAAAATTACATTCATTTCATTTGCATTGATTTCAACTCTTATTTGTCTAACAGACAGCTCAGAATGGCTGTATTTATTTTACTATGGAATATTTAGGGGGACAAATGGCGTTCCAGCTGATTTTTTTCCTTGACTGCCAGTTGCCAACTGCAGGTTCTAGAGACATTTTCCCTGCAATGTGTAGTAGGAAGTTTACATAAACTATCAGCTCGGAGTAGGCTGAGAAATTTTGCCATCTGGCAAATAACTCACCCACAACCATTCACTGTTGGATTTCACTAAATAAAGATACAGAATTCCAAACTCAATAACTCATCCCTTAGAATTAACTATCCGTGGGAAAACTGCTTGAAATTATTTCTCCCATAAGTAAATTACAAACGTTGTGCCCAGAAATCAATATCTGATTATGTGTGTACACACACATTCATCTTCGGTGCCTCGGAAAATAAATAGAGATGCTATTTGGGCAAGACAAAGATGTCACCAGGTTTCCTCCAACTAAACAAGGACATTAAGAGAACCCCAGTGATTCATGTGACATCTGGCACTGCAGAGCTGCCTGTCAAAACACAGGGGGGTTTGATGGGTTGAATGAAATTGGGACAAAAAGGAGGGAACTACTTCAGGTTTACTGAACACAGCAATGCAACAGCTGCTGATTGCAGGGGCGTAGCAGGGACCAGGTTTATAAGAACTCCAAAATGAGGAGATAAGTCAGAAAAAGGGTTCTGGGCAAACTTACAGTGTGTTTTTACACTGGTGCAGATATTATGTTAAATATACAATAGTTTTGACACATGAAGACATCCATGTGTTTTGTTTGAAAAGGTACAGCCAATAACCCCACAAAGCCAAGCACTCAAAGTGTCAGTAGCATTGCTGTTTCTAAGCCAGACTGATTTGTTTTGATAGAAATGTGTTTACTCTGGCTTGATAATATTCTTTATGGCCACGTTCAGACTAAAGCCACTAATTTAAAGTGACATAACATTAAGTTCTAATTCAAACTGGTGCCATTAAAGAGCAGAGCTGGGCAGTCTAAAAAAAGCCTGTTTGACAGAGGTTTACTGATGGGTGACCCTTCCTCAGCTCATTTAGGAAAGAAAATTGATCTTTTTTAAAAGCTAAATTGGCTTTCATGGCTCTGTATGATACAAACAAAAGAAATTGTGTGGTAATTTATGGTGTACTGTGGACACCGGTTTAGCCATTCAACCAGGAGATTTTGGAAATACTTTCTTTTTTAATTCACCTGGTTGGATTTGTGCCATCTCAACCTTTTGTAATCTCTGTCCCATCCCCTTGGCTGATCCTGACTGTTGCATTTTCTGCCAAGGAAAAAAAATGTTGTCCAAATAATCCACATTTCATTTTACTTCATAATTTAAATGTTATCACATCACATCTTCTTAAAAGTGTTTTAACCTAATTTAACATTTAAAATAATAATTATTATCCATCTAGTTGACTTATATAAAATATAAAAATATTTGCTCTTACAGGTTAACCCAAATATCCCAAGTTTGGATTACAAGGTTTAGAAATAATAGATCCTAGTGAAGATTCTTGAATTCTTCTTTGCTGATGGTACAGTGACAGGAACAGTTCTTGAGTCAGTGTAGGCCACCAATAAGTTAGAATAATTAGTCATTCTGCCCCTAGTCATACACTGTTCCATAATCCTGTTAGATCCATAGTCGTGTTAGATCTGACTCCAGCCTGTCAGAGATATTTGTGCTTTGGCTAATAGAAAATATCTTCTTTCAATATTTTCAATATTTTCCACCCATCTGCAAAAAAATTATGGAAATATAACATAGAGGAAACATCTGATACAAGAAGAAACACATGAAACTGTAGAACAGCTCTGATGAAGCAGCAGTGTGGCACAAGGTTCACAAAAGCCTTTGTCACACAGCTATATGAAAGTGTCTGAGCTAAAATTTGAAAAATCACCAACTGTCAGGTCTTTGTGAATGAAAATTTTATGAGCTGGGAGTCCCTCATTGTGCTTCCTATCTGTGTCTTGACCTGCTGTGAAAGGAAGGAACAATCCCTCCTCTCAGCCCTGAGTGCCAACGTGCACAGGACAGAAAGCACCGTGATCTGGAAATAAAGATCTGTATCCAGACATATTCCTGTCAAAATCAGAGTAGCTTTGCAATTTAACTCCTCCCCATTGCAGCTTGGTCTTATTTTTATTGAGATTTTCTAAAACTTTGAGAATGTCTTTACAGACACTGTGTGAGTGTCCTGGAACATCCTGAAGAATTATCACAATTCTCTCAAAAACAGAATATCAGAAATGACAAACGAGACCGAGAGTGTAACTAACTAACTAACTAAGGGTGTGTAGTAGAGAGATTATGCAATAACTACCAGAATGGCTGGTTTAGTCTTGACATTTTACAGACTGCTGTTACCTTTGAGGTTTTTTCTCAGATTCATTCTTTGATGAATAATGAATCAGGTACAATTACAATCTTTCTTGTAGAGTTCAAACTGCTGCTGCTACCTACCTTTTAACTCTTCTTCACAGTCACACAGAGTAAGACTTTAACTGCCAATATCAAATGGCTTTTTATTTTCTTCACCTGCCCCTATCACACATTTTATGAGATCTGTGTTTTCTATGCCAAACTACCACCATTTGATGAACTGCAAACCCATTCTAAAACATGATAAAAGTGTGAAAGTGGTGCTTGAGCATCTTGTGCTCAGAACATATAGCATCAAATACATATTCAAATATCTGAAATACTAATTTGTTTTAAAATTGTAATTAAAAATACAAAATAAAAATCTACAAACCTGTTCTCCGTGTGTCTCTATATCCTCTCCCCTGGACCACTTCATTTACCTTGCTGAGTAGTTTGGTTTGGGTGTTAATCTCCAGACTCACTATTTTTCTCCAAGATATCACTATTTCAAATAATTACAGTGGTGTGCTAAATTGTCCTCCATACAGCTTTAGTTATAATAGAAAGAAGGATTCATAAGTTCCTTTCTCCAAAACTTGTCTCAATCTTTCCCAATAAAAGAACATTTTCATTCCATTTTGAGCATGCTTAACATGAACAGCAGGCTCCTGCTCCTCCTTTTAGGTACAATATCCAAAGTTCTTCAGAAGAAATATGCAAGTTTAGCAGAAAAGAAAATAATAATAGATGATGACTGAAAAGAGACAAATTGGATTGACATAAAATGTTGATTGGCTTCAAGCTTGTACGAGCCATAGTAGCCAATAGGAACAGCAACAGCAAAAATCAGAAAGAAATAGAGTAGGCATAAAAGTAATGATGATAATTGACAGTGAGATAGGACTGAAATATGTCCCATATTCCCTGATCTTAGTCATTGCCATCTAAAATGTCACGGATAATACACCCGAATAACATTATCGTTTCAGATCCTGAGAGCTGTGAGTTCATGGCAGAAAATGCACAGTGATGATCAGAAATTTAAAGAGATCTTCTTCTTCCTAAGAACAGCTAAAAGATTAATATACCAAAGCATTCATCTGTGGAAAGAAATTATGAAGTTTGCCAGAGATGACCAGAGAATAGAAAGCAGCTGTATAGTAACAGGAGAATTCAGGACAAAAGAAGGACCAAATCTCCAAATTATGAGTTCTTGTTCATGAGGTGAGGTGACCCTGGTTGGACACCAGATGCCCACCAATGCCACGCTGTCAATGCCCTTCTGACAGAGGAGAGGGAATGCAGCAAAAGGCCCATGGGTCAAGATAATGATAGGGAGAGCTCAGTCACCTTTTGCCATCACAGGCAAAATAGACTTGACTTGTGGAAAAATAATTCAGTTTATTACCAATCAAATCAGAGCAGAATCATGGCACTGTTTGGGTTGCAAGGGACCTTAAAGATCCTCTCATTCCAACCAATCCCTGCCATGGGCAGGGACACCTTTCACCACATCAGGTTGCTCCAAGCCCCAACCAAAATATGCCAAATACACCACTCCTTCCAAAATACAGCATTCTGCCAGTGTGGAACAGAACTGGACTTCTGACACTTCTGAAATATTCAGTCATGGATACTTATAGTCATGGACACCTTTTCTGGAAGACACCCATCTCCTTCTTATCAACAAAGGAACAGACAAAAACCAAAGGCTGCTGAGGCCACGGCACCATGAACTGATGTGGACACTTACTTTTCTGTTGTATCCTGTTCAGCTGTAAATGGATTTAAAATAGCCTATTAATTTAAATGGACATTTCTTTCAACAAAGAAGTGGAATGCAATACAGTCTTACAGAAATCACTGCACAGTATGAAGGCTCTGCCTCGGTAAAGTACAAAGCCCACCAAGCTTCCTGACACTTGTGAGCAAGGGGAATTTCATCTTTCAGTTTTGTGACTTATTTCACATCAAAGTTATTGTTTATACATATGTGGCATAATGCTGGAGTCTTATGGGAAACAATAATGATGTAATTAAAGCTTTTAAGAGCACATCTGACACAGAGAAGTGCTTTGTGAAAGTATCCTCCAAGCATCACCCTTAAGGCTTTCTGAAGTGCACAGAAATAGAAGCCCAATGAGGAAGCAATCTAAAGAATTAAATCTAATTACTGTGTTTTAAACAAAAAAATCTCTTAAAACAAACAATTCTACTGAGCCATATTTGTCTGTGTCCAGAAATAGCTGCTAAAATGCACAGGTCCAATCTAAATGTCAAATGATTTGAGAAATAACTTTCTTAGCAATGTAAAAACCAGTGTGCTCCCCAAACAGATTGTTGGGTAGTAGTAAAGTAAATGAAGATTCTTAGCCCAAGAATTCATCAGAAATTCAATGGTCTGATAGGATTCTTATACACCTGCCTTTCGTCCAGGAGGTCATTTTTAAACAGGATGAGTCTGCAGATGGTAAATGGCAATCACAGTTCATCAGGTGCAGGTCTCTCTGGCTTTAGTTTCCCCCCAGTTGCTCCAGTGATGACAAAACACTCTGATCAACACTTCAGGAATCCCAAAGGACTGGGAACAGATGAGTTTGCAGCAAATATAAATTGATAATTAATGCTCTCCAAATTCCCCAATTAATGCAGAGAAGTGAACCATTATGGTATTAAATATCTTAACTTTCTATACTCAGTTTGTCCTTTGACAATCTGAGAGGAGTTGGTTGCAAGCAAGGGATGTGATTAACTAATGGTGTAAAGAATATTAATATTAACAGCAACAGCAGTTCTGAGGAAACTGGTTAAACCAGTTTTTAGTTTATCATTTGATTCCTGACTATCTGTTCTGACAGCAAAGACTGGACCGTGTTGTAACTTATGCAGTTAATTCTCAGTGGCTTGTTTTGCTTTTGCACCATTTCCTGTTTGTTTAGCTCTTAGCAGAGAGCAGAGGAATAAACAGCATAAGGAAAAAATTATTATATCCCTAACAAAGCAGAGAATCCTAAGGCAGGCTTTGCCTTGAGCCAAAGGCTGGGCATCTTTAGCGTGTTTAGAAACAAATCAACAGGGAAAAATATGTTTATATCCACACAAATACTAGATTAGAGTTCATATCCATTATTGGATTGTTTGAACTAGAAATACCTTAACCTTAATTCTAAATACATTGGGTAGTAAGTAGGTCTTCTGACTATGCATTAGTGTTAAAAGATAACATGTTGGAAAATTGCACAGCAAAGTACAAACTGTGCTAGTTATTGATGTGTATCATATTTATGCTGTGACAACATATTCATCTATTAAGACAGTGGAGTTGACTTTCAGAAAATTGCAATAAGCATCACTGCCAGTTAAGCATGACCTTTGAAAGAAGGTGTTTGGCCTTTAATCTTCAAGACTATATGTTGAAAGGTAATTAAAGGAAAAATAAGGAAAGAGTGACACTAACATGACAGCTGTTGAGGAAGACATAAACAAACATTTGCCTTTGACAGTAGAAATATAAAGTTTAACATTTGAAGACTTATTAACAGTAGAAGGAAAAGGTCTGTCTCTGTATTCTGCATCACTAATATCAGAAACAACTTTGAAAGGAAACAATTTGAAAAAGATGCATTTACATATAAGATGGCACAACAGTAGCATTCTTAATTTGCTGGCCTTGGGACATGAAATCACACGACTGTTCCCAAAGTGGCCATTAATTCATTGGGAAGAAAAAGTAGAGAATGATTATGTTAAAACTCAGATCATGGAGATAATGATCTTTGAGAGCAAAGCACTGGGAAGGAGCACTGACAGTGTGTTTTCTGGGCTAGCATTCCAGAACTATTTCCTTACAACTTAAACACAAAAACGGGCTGGTTGTGCTTAAATGGGCAGTTTTGCTCAAGGAAGTCATGGTAGTCTGTCCATTGGAAAGGAGGCAACGGACATACTGCATTTGCAAAGGTCTAGGAAGGTTTGCCATGGCCAGCAATAAAAACACCAAGCCCTTTGTCAAGTTTGTATTTGTAAGAGACTCCAGACAATCGAAGACATTAATAGTATTTTATTTCTTTCCTACAGTAGAAAAGCCTGGCCTTGGACCAGACTATTGATCTTTTAATCACAGTGTAAATCCCCGCCTTTGGTATTAGTTGTCATGCTAAAAATACATTTCTGGCATTCCAAACGAAATGGTTGTAAATTCAAAGAAATACCAAGTGGCCATTTGTTTTTGGATCCAGTGTTGCCTTACCAGTATGTAACACATCATGGACACTGAAAAGATGAAGGGGAAGAAAAGCAAGAAAAGAAAGGCCCACAGGGAGATCAGTGAGAAGGGAGAATGCAACAGGGGTTCCCTCTTCTCTAAAATACAGCAACTCCACGTGCCAAGCTCGAGTCAATCTGCTGTCAAGTAGCATCTTCAGCAGCTGGACACAGAGCAGCACAATTTACCAGGATCATCTCGAGGCATTGCACTAAACAAGATGGTTTTCCACATCTATAAATCTCACCTTCTTGCAGGCTGCATATTGATTTTCAGTAACTAGCTGTAAATTGTCCCCCTGACACTGTCAGCTTATAACTCTGAAAATCATTTGGCTACCAAACATCAACATCATTGACAGATGTTATTTAGTTCTAAGCTCTCAACAGATCTTAAGCAAACTATTTTTGAGAAAGGAGGGGAGAAGTGGGGAGGAACTTTTCGTTTTAAAAAATCAGGTAAGGAAATGCATAGAATGTGATCAAACATAAGCTCATTTTATTGAACCAGTTCCTAGAGAACATTCAACTCAAAGTAAGATACCTCCTATGTATTCTTTGGAAAAAATTATAATTCACAATATTTGTTCATAATCTTCCATTTATTCAGATCACAGTGAATAAAATAATGAGTCATCATTATGATTTTTATTCCATACTGCAGTTGTAAACAAGAAAAAATTATAAAAGAGGATAATCTCTATTAATTTTAGGAAGTCTAACTCTCTCAGTTACCTTTGGAAGAGAAACATCTGTTTCATAATTTCCCAATATCCAATTTACATTAGATAAAAAATAAGCTTGTAAAGCTTATTAAAAAAACAGACATGCTTTCTGCTCTCCAGAAGTTACACACTCTAATCAGCTGAAGATGTTCCCTGGATTCACTTCCCCAGTGACTCCTATGAGCAACCTACTCCAAACAGTTTGGGAAGAAACTGTTCACTCAGCCCTGAACTGCTACAGATGCCTGGTCTGCATTTCAGGCAGAGGCCTGGAACAGAGCACTCACAGACTCATGGAATGGCTTGGGTGGGAAGGGACCACGGGCAGGGCCACCTTCCACCAGCCCAGGTTGCTCCAAGCCCCCTCCAACCTGGCCTTGGACACTTCCAGGGATGGGGCAGCCACAGCTTCTCTGGGCAACCTGTGCCAGGGCCTGACACCCTCCCAGGGAAAGGTTTCTTCCCAATATCTAATCTGAACCTACTCTCTGTCAGTTTGAAAGTGCTAGAGTAGAACTCAAAGTCCTCTTTCAGAAGATTCCCTCATTTCACTAAGAGAACAGAACCAAAGATGTAAGATTAAAATTTCTCTTTTCCCTCTGCTCCCCTCCTACATTTAGAAAAAAAGAAATAATTAAATTCATTCCTCTATAGATTTAACCCTTCTGTAGCTGTATTCTTAAGGTATTGGTAACAAGGAACCAAGTTTTAGAGAGACACTGAGCCTGAACTGCTGCCAGAGCAGTTGTTGTTGTACCCTGTTCTGTAGTTTTGTAGTTCTAATCAGTATTCAACAGCAACAGGAGATTTCTGCATTTTCTTACTGGATGGTTGGGACTATAAAAAGGAAGCGATTCTGTATTCTTGTGAGCAACAAGAATATGCACTTTAAGGCATAACGAGTTTTGTTAACAAGTAAAAGGAACGTTCCAGAATGGACTCACCCACTGGTGCTCAGTGAAAGCTTATCCCATATTTTTGGGAAAAAGAAAAGCTTTAAGGACTCCAGCACAGCACATGTCTAGATCTTCTGATCCCTATTTGGCCAAAATCTAAGAGTGAACAAGTGGCACTGGACAGAATGCAGCTTGGCTGGAAGAATGACAGATGTTTCACCGTGTGAGAGGAGCAGTTTGGCAGAGAGGAGCTCACCCCACAGAGAAGAGCTCCAGCAGTGACATTTTAAGAAGAGCTATCCACTTCCAGCACCTCCATGAAATCTCTTGGAAAATAAAAAACCCCTTACATTAATTTTGTTTTCTCACCCATCTTCCCACAAACTGTACACGTAAGAATACTGAGGTAGAAAGTGCTTTTATATTGATTGTTTTTTTCCTCTTTATATTTGACAGCTGGCGTGTTAAAGCAGAATTCTGAGTAAATTAAAGCAATAACAAAATTACACAGGGCAGCTGTTTCAGCTATTTCCAGAGAGCAATGCTCTTTAGAAAAGCTAATGAATCTAATGGAATCTAACAGACACTGCCAAAGCAGCAATAAGTGATTTAAAATGTAGGGGAAAGTCTCATATAAACAGCCTCACCAAGCACTAAATGAAGTAACACAAAACTCTTGGGGCTCCCCGCTTTTAACAAAAAATCAAATAGATCTCTGTTCATTTATTACAATGGTGCCCACAAGCTCTCTCCAGTACAGGACCTGTCAGAATTTCTATTATCTTTCTCATTATTGAAGTGTTTGTAACTTACCTAATTACAAATTTGCTCGAGGCTGGAGCTTGCTTTCACTTACTGCCTAGTTAATCCCCATTTCCCAAATCATTCGATTTTTGAAATGATTTTTTTTTCCTGTTTATTCTTTGTAAAAGAATAAAGATGATTTGTTCAGCTACAGGAGTTCTGCCGGGCTCTTCTGTTTTGCTGTAACTGCTGCCTATAAAAGCTGACATGTGGGAAGCTCTGCACTGTAAATCATTCCAATGTGACACACTGGGTGTCTTTGCTGGGGGAGCAGGGAATGACCCTCAGGCAGCCAGCTCTGAGTCGGCAATTTAGGCAATAGACCTGGGGTATGCTCTTAAAGGGGCTGAATATGTGTTTTATAGCACATTTGGGTTATTTTCACTCCTTCCAGGGGCCATGGGGTGCAGGGAACCCACTGGCCAGGTGAATTTGAGGGACATCAAGCTCCTCAACAGCTGAGAAAAGTCACTGTCAGTCCCAGCACAGTCATACCCTGATCACTACTAATTTCACAACCAAACAACCCTATAAGGCTCCTGATGGGACTCTCAAAATTCTAAATGCACTCTGAAGTCCCTCCTCCAGACCTTCCTTCCCTGGCTGCAGCCCCCTGGCTCCTCCTGCCTCCAAAGGGCTGCCAAAGCACCTTGAATCAGTCTCCTGAACGGAATTCTTGCAGAGAGATGAACTGTCCCTTTTTCCTCCTCAGAGGAAGCCAAAACCTTTTGGTGTGAAGCTGTTCATGCCAGTCAGGAATAGGAATGGAAAAACTAAACAGGATAAAATAAAGAGTTAGACTGAAAGGGCCGATGTGAACTCCTCCCCATGGATGCCTGGAGCTCTTCCTCAGGAATAACTGGAAGTCCTGCTATCCATATTTGATGAGTGCACACAGCAGGATCTTTACACTTCAGTAGGAATTAAGGTCTCTGTGCCCTTCTGAAGTCATGTTTGTGATCCAGTTTACTGGAGTGGATGTCTCAGGAGAGCAGGTTCTCTAACAAAGGAGAGAGATTTGATATTTTCACTTGTCATCACATCAGATAAATCACTCATTTCCCAAGATTTTTCCTTCTGATTCATATCCAACGTAAGAAACAAAAATTTTTGCTTCTGTTTCTGACACAAATTTGACAGTCTTTAGAGCAGGTTTTTCCATACTTCAAATATATTTCCGTAATATCAAGTGTGTGTCAATGACCAAACATCATTTTAATAATATCAAAAGATTTCAAATATAAAAGATCAAATTTAAAGCAGCTTTTCCTTTTTAGCCTGAACTTTCAGGCAGGCAGATTTAACTCCTAGTATTTACATTTCTTGGGTAGGATTTATAGTATTTAATTTAGTCTGCTCTAGCACAAACTAACTGGGTCTGAGTATGAAATACGCTTGCATGCATTGCATTTTTATTACCTTTTTCATCAGAAAGACTCATTGCTGTATTTTTTACAAATTAGTTTCATTCATTTTTCAAAATAAAGCTGCTAAAAAATTAGTTTAATTCATTTTTTTCAAAATTAAGCTGCTGTTTTGTTCAGATTTAGGAACAAAACTGAGTAGTTCTGTGAGCTAGCACCCACAGAGCTGAGAAACCCTCCTTTATGATTGAGATTTCAGAGTGTATATCAAAAAGGCAGATGTGTTGCCCAGTGGATTTTTGAATCATATTGGCAATTTTGACTATAATTAATAAATAATAATCTCAGCATTTGCTACAAGTTGTGGCTCTGAGCAAACACATGTAAAAGACAAGCTTAGTTACCATGTAAATAAAGGAAAATTTTGTACATGTCTTTAAGTAATTTTGTAAGCAAGGTTTAGAACTTTGATTAATATCTAAGCAGCTACACCCTGCAACATGCTAATCAGATGTCAATTACTTGCTAAAATAGTAACATTTATAATGTTAATTGAAACTAAACTTGCTATGATGATTTATTAATCCTAGTTTTCAAACTCTTTAATTATCTTACTCATGGAAAGACCACACTCATGATTCAAGTGGTTCCATTAAATTAACATCTTGAATGGGGATGCTGAGAGAATATATTCAAGAACTGTGCACTTCATAAAAGCCATATATTTTTATCATAAAGCCAATCTGATACAGTGTCTCAATTTCATTTCTCTTTAGAGGTAAGCTGTGTACAGCATATTAATCCATAATATATTCACACAGAATGTTGTTCAAATTTCAGTACTGCAGAGAAATGATGCCTGGCTCTTTCTGACGTGATGAAATCACCTGCTCTTTTTAATCACTGAACCTTTATCTGGTCTTGATAGAACCAGAAATTCTGGCTTTTTAAAAAAACAGCCATAGAAGGTCACTTGATTTTTTTAGTCTGTGCTAAGTGATCTCCAGATTTAATGATTAAAATAGATTATTTTGACTTCTCCATTATAATTTAAATTCTGGGAAGTCAGTATTAATGTGTAACTGCCATGCACAATAGATACTCATGGTTTAGATAAATTAATATAATATGGGGAAAAAAAGAGACACTCGAATTTTAATACAGTGATGACTTACCCTGACATAAAAATTTCAAACCTCTTTTCCTTAAATCCAGTCAAAGAGAGTTTTCAGGGATTCCACATTTGAAATACTTTGAAAGACTTTGCACTGTTCTCTGTTTAGGTTTTAGTTGATTTTATTCTAAATGTAACTTGGTTTTAGTGAGTCTTCCCAATCATACAAACTTTAGCTTGTTCTCTCTTGGTGTCAACTGGATCTTGCTGATGGCACACACAGGCTTTTGCTTGTCTGAAGGCTGGGCTCAAAGGGGCTAAACAGGAGCCACAAATCAGGGAATTGTTGAGCCAGTCCCATCTCCTCGAGTTTCTTTGCTCCCCTCAGTCACTGCCTTTAGTGCTGGGAACAGACAGATGGAGCAATATTTGGGATCTTCCTTTCTGGAGGTTAATTCATCGAGATGACATTACACAGACTGGGCTCAGCAAATCTTGGGACAAACATGCAAAATAAACATGTTGTCTTTCACAGCACAAAGCTCAGATTATCTCAATGCATCTCATTGCAAAGTTCCTGCACTTAAAACTCGTGACTGAGCTCAGCACGGGTGGAGGCAGTGCCAATAGTCTTAACAAGACCAGCAGTTTCCTGGCTCATCTGATCTGTGCATCCTCCAAGAAAATTGCATCTATAGAAAGACAAGTCTTGTTTGCTGTAAGGTCTGATGAAAACCTAATGGGCTTTCAGTTCCTGAAGGGACCCTAAAGGAAAGATGGAGAGAGACCATTGACGAGGGATGGAGTGACAGGACACAGGGAATGGATCCCACTGCCAGAGGGCAGGTTCAGATTAGACATCGGGAAGAAATTGTTCCCTGTGAGGGTGGGCAGGCCCTGGCACAGGTTGCCCAGAGAAGCTGTGGATGCCCCAGCCCTGGAAGTGTCCCAGGCCAGGTTGGACGGGGTTTGGAGCAACCTGGGCTGGTGGAAGGTGTCCCTGCCCATGGCAGGGGGTGGAACTGGATGATCTTTAAGGGCCCTTCCGACCAAGGCAATTCTATGATTCTATGATTTTATGACTCCCTACTAATTTCAAAGTTCTTTAGACAAGGGTCTTAGAGATAGGACTCCAAAATTTGTGCAATGGATCTTCCTGCTCAGCAAGTACAGTTTCTTAGTAACTATTCAGTGAAGGATGATAGATTATGTTGAATTGGTCAAAAATTCTGTAAGCCCTTATAAGCAGCAAAACTTACAGTTCAAGTTGATTCATACCCGGGGTCATCCTGCCCCTCTGGCCAGCCCTGGGCAGGCACATCTGCAGGGCTGGCCCAGCTCTGGCTCCTCAGCACAGCAGGGCCAGGGAGCTCCTGGAGCGGCTCCAGCGCCGGCTGCGGAGATGCCCAAGGGCTGGAGCATCTCTGGGAGCAGCAAAGGCTGAGGGAGCTGGGGCTGTTGAGCCTGCAGAGCA
>NW_020957220.1:90797-93782 GCF_003031625.1 Empidonax traillii | reverse complement strand
GACACAATCCTGTGCCATGTGCTCTGGGCTGGCCCTGCTGGAGCAGGGAGGTGGCACCAGTGACCCACTGGGGGCCCTCCCAGCCTGGCCCATTCCAGGATTCCGTGGCACAGTTGGCCACTCCTCTGGTTGTGACCAATTTGGGACTCATTCACTGGGACTTGAGGCTGCCCTCAGCAATGACAGTACGTTGTTCTGAGGATGGGCCTATCGTGACACTTCAACTGCACCTTTGATCTAAAGCTCTGGAACGCTGTTCCCGATCATACAGACATTATAAGAAGATGTCAGAAGTAGCCAATCTCTCTGCTGGACTTCCCACTGCATCCCACCTGCAGCAAAATAAAATTCTCTGGTTTAGTCATGAACAAACGTAACAAAGGATCAGTAGCTTCTTCAAGTTTACTGATTAATGGAGGGATATCTAATGAATACACTGGACACTCTCCTGTTCAGTAGACCGTCACTAATGACATGATTTTCTGGAAGAATGACAAAGCAGCAAAAATAGGATTCTGTGTTGTTTTTTTTAATTTTCTTTTTTTTCTGACTAAGGTGGAACAGACATGCAATCTTCATAAACCAGTTTCACCTGCATCTCAGTGACCAAAAGGCAAAGGATTTTAAATAGTTGTGATTCCATGAACCCATTTAAAACAATGACCATTGGCATAAGACTCTTGAAGGAGGTGTATTCACCTCATGTAATGGTTTGCGTTGGAAGAGACCTTAAAGATCATCCAGTTCCACCCCCTGCCATGGGCAGGGACACCTTCCACCAGCCCAGGTTGCTCCAAGCCCCATCCAACCTGGCCTTGGACACTTCCAGGGCTGGGGCAGCCACAGCTTCTCTGGGCAACCTGGGCCGCACTCTCACTGAAAAAATTGGTTTGCTTGTGTCATACAGTAGAGATTTTTTTTCTTGAAGAGCAGATTAAATTTTAAAAATTGGACCAGACTTAAATAAATAATCACCTTATGCTGCTTTATGACTTCAATATTTCTTCATATGTAAATCTAAATTCCTGTTAAAAAATCATGGTTCACATCATCCTCCCTCTAAATGTTGATATTTGCACCTCAAGTGGTGTACTCACAAGGAAAAATCTATTCCACTCAGAGACATTATGCCTAAAAATACATAGATGATGCAATAAAGCACTACATGAAATGTGTTATGGAATCTTGGTGTAACTGTAGATACAAATACATTAAAGGTACTAAAATTCCAAGAATCTGCTGAGAAACCAAAACCATAAGATTTACATTAATTTGCAATGTTCTGTTGTCTTATTAATGTGCTTCCCTTCTACCACTATTTAGGTTCACAGAAAACAACTTGCTTTGTAAGTTGTCTGTTTCTTTCTACAAAAAAAAGAAAGATTCTATTAAAACTCTTTCAATAATAGAATGATGCTAAACACACTGTCTTAATAAAAAAAAAGTGATTTCTCCTGATGCAGCCTAGCACTGAAATCAGCTGTAGATCTTTGGTTCAGGCTTTATATTCATGGACAGATTAAAGGTTATCCAAGTATGCCCATCCTGACTCTGCAGCTGAACATTTAATGTCATACCCCAGGAGTGAGATCTGTGCAACCCTTGAGCAGAATCTGCTCAGCTGTGATGAAACAGAAGGTGATGGATGGAGAGTTGGGGTTGCAGAAGCGTGGGACAGACAGACCTGTGTCAGAATCACTGGAGCTCTTCAGTGAACCAGGTGCCCAAACAGCCCTGAGATAATGGAGGTTTGATCTCCAACTCCCACGAGGGCTTTAACAAATCCCCACAGGCCTCCTGAACTGCCCGATGCTGTGGCAAATCAGACTTCAAAAACCGTGCTGAGTAAAAAACCAGCATGTGACTGTAAAACTCTTCACCATCTTAAGCCAAGATCACCAGGGGCAGAGAGAGAAAGAGCGGGAAATTTGCAAAAAACAGAGCTCAGCACTGTGTGGAATGCAAAGAGTTAAAAAACTAAAACTGAGGAACTATGGAGCTGACCACACAAACAACAGCTAAAGGTGGAAGTTTAATTCTCACAGACTCCAAACCTTCTGTTGGCAGTTCATCTACAATGATGACGTTCAGACAAACTCCTGTTCTGTTATTCTTAGTGGCTATGAAGTTTTAAATAGCATTTAGTTCAAATAATAATTGGGATGGCATAAATCAAAGTGAGAAAGGCAATTTGCAAATTTAGAATAGCAGTTTTCAAGACAAACTTGCCCCAAAGATTTATAAAAAGAACAAAGCATAGCTATACTTTATAAACATGAATTTTTACTATAATGTCTGCACTTCTATTAGTTGTATACTAGATGCAGTATTCTCCAGTGTTTAGCTTATTTATTGCAATTCTTCTGCATTTGCCCTCATTCGTTTTATTAAACATCAAGTGTGTGCAGTGGGATTTTTAAATTATTTCAGCCCAAGAGTGATCATTATATAAAGATGTCCTCAGGGTACTGAAATATCTACAGCACCTCCTTACATCTATAGTAGATGCAAACAGATTCTGTCTCTTATAAAACTGGATTTTGCATCTCTCCAAGAAGGAAATAAATGTTGTCTCTGGGTATCAGCATTAAACAAGGACCACTGAAGACAGTTAAAATCATGGAATCATAGAATGACCTGGGTTGGAAAAGACCTTAAGGCCTCTGCCACAGGCAGGGACACCTTCCACCAGCCCAGGTTGCTCCAAGCCCATCCAACCTGGCCTTGGACACTTCCAGGGATCCACGGGCAGCCACAGCTTCTCTGGGCACCCTGTGCCAGGGCCTGCCCACCTGAACAGCCAGGAATTCCTTCCCCATATCCCACCTAACCCTGCCCTCTGGCAGTGGGAAGCCATTCCCCCTGTCCTGTCACTCCAGCCCTTGGCAATGGTCTCTCTCCATCTTTCTTGCAGGTCCCTTCAGGCTCTGCAAGGCCACAGTCAGGTCACCCCAAAGCTTCTCCTCTCCAGGCTCAACAATCCCA